>NC_041395.2:199448864-199551364 GCF_900747795.2 Erpetoichthys calabaricus
GTCGCTTGTTGTATGCAAATGCTCATTTAGACAAGCCAGATTCATTTTGGAACAAAGTGCTTTGGACTGATGAAACAAAAATTATTTGGTCATAACAAAAAACATTTTGCATTGCGGAAGAAGAACACCGCACTCCAAGAAAAACACCTGCTACCTACTGTCAAATTTGGTGGAGGTTCCATCATGTTGTAGGGCTGTGTGGCTAGTTTAGGGACTGGGGCCCTTGTTAAAGCTAAGGGTCAGATGAATTCAACCTAGTATCAACAAATTCTTCAGGATAATGTTCAAGCATCAGTCACAAAGTTGAAGTTACGCAGGGGTTGAATATTCCAACAAGACAATGACCTAAAACACAGTTTGAAATCTACAAAGGCATTCATGCAGAGGGAGAAGTACAATGTTCTGGAATGGCCGTCACAGTCCCCTGACTTGAATATCATCAAAAATCTATGGGATGATTTGAAGCTGTCCATGCTCGGCAGCCATCACATTTAACTGAACTGGAGAGATTTTGAATGAAAGAATGGTCAAAAATACCTCCATCCAAAATCCAGACACTCATCAAAGACTACAGGAGGCATCTAGACGCTGTTATATTTGCAAAAGGAGGCTCAACTAAGTATTGATGTAATATCTCTGTTGGGGTGCCCAAATTTATGCACCTGTCTAATTTTGTTATGATGCATATTTTCCATTAATCCAATAAACTTAATGTCTCTGCTGAAACACTACTGTTTACATAAGGCATGTCATACATTGAAAGGAAATTGCTACTTTGAAACCTCAGCCAATGATAAACAAAAATCCAAAGAATTAAGAGGGGTTCCCAAACTTTTTCATATGACTGTAGATGTACTTGATTAAATAAAAATTTTTCATTGGAGAATGCACTTTTCTTATACAGCATTAAAAAACAGCTGTACAATCAATGACACAAGATAAGGCTAAAATAAATTAAGTAGTTTTTTGCAAACATAGATATGAGGTCAAGCCATAGAGGCCTTTAAACATTTCACACTGCACTGATGATGAGTGGAAACTGCAATGATGTTTATTTTGCAGAGGATTACAAAATTAAAGAAATCTCACACTGACTGAGAGATACATTCATTTCCTAGGAACTGTTGGAAAATGAATGGTCTCTAACTCCAAGAATAATGGGAAAAAGATAGAAAAGACAATCGTATTAATGGTTCAATGTGTTAGTCACAGATTACTCCTAGCAATGGTAAGACATAGATATCTTTACAATACTTTTACCCTGATCTTTATTCCAGTATGTAAATTACTTAACATACTTTATTTATAACACCTGGACAGAATTTTGAATATTTATTGTACAATAATTATACTGTTTAGTATAAAATATAAAATTGTTTAATAAATTAATATGAAATATTTTAATTACAACTGAACAATTCTTTGCTAAATATTGAAGGTTTCCTTTAATCCAATAACAGAGAAAGCAGTGATGGATCCCCACTAAAAGCAAAAAGCTCATGCAATAATATAGCTACCAGAAGAAGTAAAAGTGCTGCATTTCCTGACAAATCTAGATTATAAAGTGGCTGATATGGTTAGACTATTTATGTCCAAACAGGTTATACTTGGCGAGAGTTACATCTAATAGCTAAGTTCTGTAATCTTATATGAATGTTGCATTCAGTTCTATTTTGATTACTTGAAACTTACTTGAAGGTAATTAACTACAATAATTTTTGTATCAATTTTGGTAATACAACATGAAATACAGAAAACCTGAAATAATGTACTGCTCTGATCTGAATGTATTTTTAAAATATTTGCTTCAAATAATGGTGTTTCCTTTTCTGATAATTATTGTCACAATAATTTATGAGGCACGTAATAACAAGTAATACAAATGTGTTTTTTTTTTTTATATATTAAAGCGCTCTGACCCCCAGAGGTCACGTTTTATAACAGTTTCCACCACTGGGATTAATAAAGTATATCAAAAATCAAAATAAATTAATAAATATAGGAAGACCCTGTTACAGAGAAGATAAACTCTGATTGGTTGGACAAGTATAGACGTAGTCATTAATTACTCTATGTGCGTGTATGTTCCTCAGTACAGCATACAAATTACAAAATATACTAAGGAGGCCATTGTATCATCACAATTTGTACGTTTTATTTTATAATAGTAAGACTGTAATTACTTCTACAGTATATACAAATAGCAACAAACAGGTACAAGCATTCATTGGCAGTCCAGCTCAGTGTTCTTTTCCAGTCTACCGTGATCAAGACTCCTGCCTTCTTGTGTTGTAGCCACAAATTATAGTTATATTCACTGAGCATTTATGACTTTAATATCGCTTACACTGCAAATTTTATATTGTGGGGAACAATTAACGATGTCGAACTGCGGGCGCTGCATCGGTCTGTCGTGGTGAAAAAGGAGCTGAGCCGCAAGGCGAAGCTCTCAATTTACAGTCGATCTATGTTCCTACCCTCACCTATGGTCATGAACTATGGGTAGTGACCGAAAGAACGAGATCGCGAATACAAGCGGCTGAAATGAGTTTCCTCCGCAGGGTGTCTGGGCTTTCCCTTAAAGATAGGGTGAGAAGCTCAGTCATCCGGGAGGGGCTCAGAGTAGAGCCGCTGCTCCTCAGCATCGAGAGGAGTCAGATGAGGTGGCTCGGGCATCTGATCAGGATGCCTCCTGGACGCCTCCCTGGTGAGGTGTTCCGGGCACGTCCAACCGGGAGGAGGCCCGGGGACGACCCAGGACACGCTGGAGGGACTATGTCTCTCGACTGGCCTGGGAACGCCTTGGGATTCTCCCGGAAGAGCTAGAAGAAGTGGCCGGGGAGAGGGAAGTCTGGGCATCTCTGCTCAAGCTGCTGCCCCCGCGACCCGACCTCGGATAAGCGGGAGACAATGGATGGATGGATGGATGGATGGAATGCATGAGATTTATTTGACATGGGCTCCATCTACTGGAAAAAATATTCTTATAAAATGTAAGGACTCCCCCTATATGTAATCAGAAGAATCTGGTTGTGGCTGCTAGTTGATAGGGGGGATGAACAGTTTTAACAGTATTTTAGCTCTTCGGTATCCGTTTATAGATTAACCGTTTTCTTTTTTACATTAGCACTCTGACAGAGCCACAGACCGAGTATATAAGTATAAGTTTATTGGACTTTACCAGAATAAATATGTACTGTGCACCCAAATGAAGAAGACATAGTTGCAGCTAGCTTCGGCTGTTTTGAAATTGCCAATGTCATGCTAACTATACATTACTATGATTAAACACGGGATAAAACACACATATTCAGAAATGCTTGCAGCCTTGATATTCTTTTACTCGACCGACAATATGACTGTGAGACAAGTCATCTCTCTTTGTCAACGAGGCCATGTTAACCATCAGTTCCCTGATACTCCAATAAATGTCAGTAACATACACACAAAGCGGAGACATGACACCTCGCTTTACATTTTCCGACTTCCTGTGTCAACATAAAGCACGTCGCCTTCTGCCTTTTCAGAATACCTCGAAAAATACGCTAGACTCATACTTACAGACCTGCTTGCAACAGTGTTCTCTTGTTCACTTTTATCTAATGGAAATATATGTATATATAAAAACAGAATATTGTTCAGGCTAACACAGGACAACTGAATCGATGAAGACGCGGCCTCGATAAGACTGCCTTTGCACATGCGCACAAAAGGTGGCTTGTTAGTAGACACGTATAGCGTGTACCGTATTTATCAGAAGAAGAAGGACTTGCTTCAGTATCTGTCCTGTTTCGAGTAGTGTTAACTGCAATGTTCCATCTCGCAGTAATGGAAAACAATTATAAGAAAAGTTATAGAAGGATGGACTTTTCTGGTTTGTACAGAACATTGTAAATTCACTGTCTAAGAAGAGGCAAGGTTAAAACAGTAATTAGAGCTGCTTCTCTCACGTATTCGGCGAATAGTCGTTGATAGTGTGGAGTTTGCGCATCCTCCACGTTCTTGCTTGTGGCACATTTTCAAAGATGTTAGGGTAACTGGCGACTCCAAATATATAAGCATGATAACAACTGGCCTTTATTTTGTTCTGGCGACACGGAATTTGATTGAGCACTGGAATTGACTTGTGAAATTCAGTTATTCAGTTTTGGTTGGGAATACCTTAAACTTAGTGTTTCAGGTTTCCAGTGCTTCAGTACCTTTCCGTATCTATCCGTTATCCAGGGCAGGGACGCAGAGCAGCTGGAACCTACCCTCGTAATTATCAAGTGCAAGGTAGTAACAACATTTGGACAGGGTGCTAGTCCATCACTGGGTGAACACGCATGCATCCTCGAGGGCCAGTTTTAGCAATGCCAATTCACCTTACTTGCACCTTACTTTTGACTGTGGGAAGAAACCAGGACACATTGATGTGGACATAGGGAGAACATGCAAACTCAGTGCAGGAAGAACTCAGGATGCAAAACCCTGTCTTGTTATTGTGAGACAATAGTGCTACTATTGTGCTGCTCCCACATTTACAGTAATTGTTCTTACTGTACAGTGCAGTCTACAAGTTGATTGTTGCATTTTCCTGATGCATTCATTTATAATACAGTAATCAGGTTACTTCTCTACCGCTGTGCTTCTAAATGAACTACTCCCTTGTTAAGGTGACAAGGAATGACTCAGGAAAAAAAAAGTGGCACCACTAATTTTCCAAACAATAAATACCTTTAGTTAAACTCCGAAATGCTTCTATATGTTTGTAGCACTTGCTCTCCTTTCTATCTAAACCTATTTAAACATGATACACAGAGTATCTCATGCTAAACTTCCCCCTCGGGACAAATGATGTACTATCTCTTCCTCTCTGTCTTGGTAAGTCTCTCGCATTTACATCCAATTTCTGTCACTCTCTTTTAAATTCAACTTTAAAAGAGTTAGCCTGGAGATTCTGCTCCTGGCAAAAGTTATCTCTAAATTCTGGTGATGCATGGTGCTTCTGCTGCATCAGTGCTGTCAGTATGCCTGTCTTTCAAAAAATGATCAGGGACACCCATTTAAATCTCGGACATGACAGACAAATTTTGTAATGCTGGATTTGAATATTAGTAATTTACACGCTTCTTCTAATAAAGTAAGCATAATTGTAATGCAAAATTAAAAATAAGAGGTGACTATAGACCATATGTGATCTGCTGTATCTTTCACTGTGTGTAATAAGGTAAACATAATTGTAATGCAAAATTAAAAATAAGAGGTGACTATAGACTATGAGTGATCTGCTGTATCTTTCACTTTGACAGAGCGGACCTTAACCACTGCTTTAGAACACTGCACTGCATGACCACCAGGAGATTAAATTAATCAAGAAATAACCTACATTGTAGTTGTTCTTAATCAACAGTTAAATTGATTTAATACCTGTTTAAAACAGGTTTTAAAATTTGTCTTGTCTTGGCTTTGAACTGTACAACAGACTCTCTCGCAATGTGAAGCTGCATATTTTGCTACGACTGAAGATGTGTACCCTTTTGGGATTTTTAATCTGCCTTTACTGTTAAAGTCTACTGACGGTTTTATGACAGTTTGTAAGTATGTGGACGTATTAGGTAAGAAGCTAAACTCTTAGTTGCCTCACTGGCACTACCCAGCTGTGTTACGTTAGTTACTTTAAAATAGTAATATATTAAATATTTCATATTACTTAAAAAAGTAATAGAAAGTATTCATAAATAATACTTTCTATTAGTAGTGTATTATATTACTTTTGTTACTTCACAATTAAGTTATGAAACTTTCAAAAATATTCAGAAAACCTTAAAATAATACAGTACATTTATGAACACATCTGGAACTGAATGAGCACTCGCAGACATAAACTATTCAGTTATGTGACAGATTTCCTATATTTTTGCAATCATATGAAGATTTACCTATAGTCAACAAAATTAAAAACTAAGCAAAAAGACTAGCTAATCTTCCCAAAATATTATGGACCTATGTACTCATATTTATTCTTTGAAACATGTGAAGTCTTAATCTCCGAAAATGCAGTCTTTCAAAACAAAAACCTTAAAGGTGATTTCTGTTTGATGTGAGCTGAGCATAAGGCATCCATAACTGCAATTGAACAGTCTTTCAACAGGGGCGCTAGAAAAGACTGGTGTATTGTATTTTAAGAATACATGCTTAATTCTTAGAAATTAATAAAGGCATTCCACACTGTTTGCAGTTTTCAGATAATTCAGGATTATGATGTATGTACTGTATCTCATAGATTTCAGAAGCAGTCATCTCATAATGTTGTGGTCTTGAATGTGCTTGAAGGCAGTTGCAACTTTTTTTGCACAGTTATATAAATCGATCCAATGGACAGTAATTCCCAAAAAAGAAAAAAAAATCTTTTATTGTACACAGGCTATACATACAACTGGACTGCCTTAAAAGTAATTTTTAGTTCATATTCACTGTTGTTATAAGCATCATAAATATACTTGGTGAATGTTTTTCTGACAAGCTTTGAGAAAGTGGCATTTTGCTAATAAGGTTTCTGAAAGCAGTTGTGACTTTGTGGACTGCCTGCAGTCTTCCAAGTATACAAAGTAATCATGTTTTATAGAAGAGAAGGTGTGTAACAGACTTGTGTTGTGTTGACATCTATATTTTCTTGTTTTGTGACTGATGATGACATATGGTATAATATAACAGTTAAGAAATAGTGCCTGCTGATTTATTGCTGATGCATTGGGATAAAGAAAACCAGTGCGGACTTTTAAGTAGTATGTTGAAAGGGTTATATTATTAATTTTCAGATCAAGATAACTGCAATATTATTACTTATTTTTCCAAATGAGTATGTTAAATTACTGAGACAAAATAGTAATAGTTACATAATGCGTTGTATTAGTAACATGTTACGTCCAATGTGATGACGTGATGCAGCAGTTAACCACACTTCTACTTTGACATACCACTTTTAATACTGCATACAGGATAAGTGATAAAAACTTTGAAGTTCTTCTTTCACAATAGGTAATGAAAAAATATACTTGTTACATATTTTCTAGGTATGTATTTATTTTTTAAAACTTGCTTTTTTCACTTTGTTAAAGGGAGTTAGAACATATGAATATGAGTACATTGAGGGGATACTTTAGTAAACTGGGGAAAATTGAGAACCAGCAGTTAATTTAACATGCATATCAACTGAAACAATTTCTACTTGGTGCATAATAAATGCAATAGGAATCTTTAATACATGGGTGCATAAACATTCATTGCAAAAGTGTATCAGCAGCCACAGAAGAAGGAAAGGAAAACCCAAAGAAATCTTATGTAAACATGAAGATTTAGTGAAACCTTAATCCACAGAGATACAGAAAGTAGAACTCAGACTCTAGAGCATTAATGCCTGTGCTACTGTCTTTGTCTTCCTATTTGTTGCTGCAGTTATTAGTGGGCTTTTGCCTCCTCTACATCTATTCTAACCATCTCTACTAACTATTTTACCACTCCAACCTGTGATTCCTTTCACTGTACAATCTGCTGCTACCCCATCCAGACACCTTGTCCTCTGTGTCCTGTTTTGTCTCCTTAAGTTTTGTCTTCCTTTTAACGTTAGTTTGGGGGTTCTGTCCTCTTCTATTCTTTCACTGTGACATAACCACTCTATCCTTTGGTACTTTATAAATCATACCATATTCTGACCTTGCATCAACACATGCAGTTCTACAGTGTCTTCAGTTGATGCACTCCCTTTTATTTATATTTCATTCAAAACAAATAAGGGTATTTTCACTGTTACTGTCATTGACCATTCTTCTGACCAGAGTGTGACACCCAGCTATGCCAAACTTTTAAATATTTTAAGTTTGGTAGTTCTTGAATGACATGGTTCTTAAACAGGTGCAAATATGCAAATTATACTCTATTGCCATACTGTATCCTTTCCAAATATATTAACTCATTTTGTTGTCATTACTTACATAAGCATCAAGATATATAAAACTGAGCACTCCTTCAAAACACCTTCCACCCATAGTCATTTTAACTTTATATATGGTTTTAATTTCTTTGACCACAAGACCAAACTTTACCTCTTCCCATGTTCTTATATAGTTCTTTAAGTACAGCTATACTGTTTGTAACAATTTCTATATCTTAAGTATACATACAATGTTGGATGGATTTAATATATATTGTCTGTATTTGATCAATTTTATTTACAATGTTATATAAGACTAAATTGAACTGAACTGTGGAAAGCCCATCCTGCTGCTTCACTTTAGACTTAAATTCACAGGGTTCACTTAGGAGGTGCTGCCTCGCTCTTGCATTAAATTTATAGGGTTCACTGATAAGGTTCCAAACTTTTCCACCATCACTTCTTTATCCTTTATTTTCATTTTGACTAATCATTCATTTTAGACAAATCCATAGCATTCTCAGCACTTGGTGTCTATTTGTAATCTTGATGGTCTGTTAGAAGTCAATGAGCAGTAACTGCACATGCATATCACATTCAGAAAACTTCTCCATCATTTGTTTAATGAGAAATATCTGGTCTATTGTACTTGTGTTAGTTTGAAACTCACTTTGCTATTTTCCCAGTATATTTTCAGTATACCCTTTCAATCTGTAACTAATCACCAGTCAGACAGGATGTTCTAGGCAAATGGAATTGTCAAATTCCATCTTAACACCTGATTTACAGATGTAGCATATTATCCCAACTTTTTAGTTTTCTGTCAGTTTTTCCATGTTATTTGTCTTCCTTCTGGAATTATATCCCTGTAGAGGAGGTCCCTAAAATACTCAACCCATTGCTTTACTATCTCTCATTCTTTTCCAGTTCACTTTAACCAGTAGGGTGTATCTGAAGCACCCAAACTCCAGACAAGACTACTGTACACAATCAACAGTACAGGGTTCATATACCTAATATATTAGCGACAATACTTTTGATATAGATTTTTATAAATGCGTCACAAACAGTTCAAGTCTTCTTTCTCCTCTCCTAACTCCAGCTTGCCTGGATGAGGCATGGTGGCTTCTTTTATGCCGCACTCTTGTACCTCTGGTGCTATAGCATTGCAACCAGGAAGCACTTCCCATTCAGGCCAAACCTCCATAAAAGGATCTTCTTCCAGCAGTGCCCTCTGGCAGCACTCATGGACCCCAACAGAACTGCTGTTAACTTTTAGGCAGCCCCGCGAGTGCCCAAACTGAAGCCACACCAGAGGAACACTGCTATCTAGTGCACTGTAGGAACACCTTGTCTCAGGGGGTTATATCCTTTTGTCCATCTGCTTTCCCTGCCTTCCAGCTAAGACAGTGAACAGTGCCCATTGTATTGGGATGTTCATCCATTCCTGTTTCTGTTTATCCCACATTATGGTCTCCTGCCTGGTTAAGGGAGCACCATGCAACCCAGATAGGATACCAGTTCTTTCTTACTGTCTGTTATATTGACCCTACACAACAGCCTTCTGGGTGGGAAATGGAGCACCAAGCATCATTGTTGAAATGTACCTCCATCCCTTTGGATTATCTATTGTTGGCCTCTTTGCCAGGTACAGGAATACAGTCCATCCCAGCCAGGATACAAGCCCATCCTCCTGCTTCACTCTAGCACACTCTCCTTCTTTGGTCTTCCAACCACTGTACTTAGTCTGGAAAACCCTTTGGTGCATCAGATTTTCTGGTTTAACTTTTCTGATTTAAGTCTTCATTATTTGGAACTTTATTTTATACTAATCTTGTTTCTTCTTCATATTTTGTGCACATTCCCCTGTTGTTATCTTTTACAATTGCTCTAGGTTTCTCTGTGTAACATTCTTTGCCTTGCCAATGTTCTCTCCTGTGTGGTATTTCTGGAGTCTTCATCAAAGCATTCATACCTCTCTCCTATGACTACCTCTGCTGTCACCCTTACTATTCTGTGTTCTCCTCCATTTTTTCTTTTCACCTCTTTCCTGTTCATTCTCTCCCTGTTTATTGTCCAGTGTGATACTCCATTACTTCTTTCACTTTTTTCAGTCTATTCTTATTCCACTTTTTTCTTCTCATTATTTCCTTGTGCACCATGGCCAGCCTCTCTCTCACTAACACCTTCACCAGGTAGTGATCACAGTTGCAGTTCATCCCTCTACATCTCCTGACATGACATTGATGAGTGAGAGGAGTGATGAGCATCAGTGAGAGTGTCATCAGTTTGGCCCAATATTCCAATGTATAGAAGACATCCATGTTTCCAGATAATAATAATAATAATAATTAATTCTTTGTATTTATATAGCGCTTTTCTCACTACTCAGAGCGCTCAGCAATTGCAGGTTAAGGGCCTTGCTTAAGGGCCCAACAGAGCAGACTCTCTTTTGGCATTTACGAGATTCGAACCGGCAACCTTCCGATTGGCAGTACAGATCCCTAGGCTCAGAGCCACCACTCCGCCACTCCTTTAAGAGGCAAAATATGTTCTTTCAATCACTATATTTTTTCTGATAGTAAACTGATCAAGTAAAATTTCATTTCTTCTACTGTGTTATGAATATATACCTTCTGCTATCTGATGATATTATTCACTCACTACTTTTGCATTAAGATTGCTTATCACCATTAGCAAGTCACATATTTTTAACTGCTACATGAACTCTCCAGCTAACAGAATAGTTGAATCTCCATATAGATTTTCTTCAGTAGATGCATGATTATTATAGTTATATTTCTGAACTTCCCTCTCAATTGAACTCCATATATCCTTTCATTTACTGCTTTAAAGTGTAATAAAACTATCTTCATCTTATTCATCATAATAAAAACCTATTCTAAATTGTTCATTTCTCCTCTTTGGCCTGCTCTAAAACAGTGAATATTCTTATTTATTTATTTACATCTTCCTTGCCAAAGCAACACCACTTTTCTCATTTTGCCAGGTCACCGCATTGTTTTAAACTTTCAAATTCTTCCATCCATCCATCTTTCAAATCTCTACTACCAAAATAATCCGTAACATTTGGCAGTTGTGTACCATGGTGGTTTTTATAAGGTGGTGTTCAGTTCTTTGGTACACTGGAGGACCTTGGATTTGCTGTTTGAATTTACTCTCTTGGCTGAAGGTTTTGAGTTTTAGGGCAGCAAAAATTTGCTTTCATTCTCCTCCATCTGCTACTTATGAGGAAGTACCAGGTCCATAACATGAATGCCAGGGGTAGGATGCAGTTCAGTTGGTCAGTCCTCAACATTTATGACGAGTGTCTATTGGCACAGACACACCTTACTGAGACCATTAACCACTAACTGGTTCTGCTTTTGTTGCCATGCTAAATTAAATAAGTTTAATAAGTTTATCAAATTCAATACTTTTATCAAATATACATTATGTCATAAGTTCATCATTGTTAGTGTGTTTTAAAGCTTAAAGTTTAGCTGAGGTTGTGAATGCATCCAAATGGGAAATAAACACTTAAATAACTAGTAACCTGGATTGTCCCCATCTTTAATGTACCTTCTCAATGAAAAATTTGTATCAATGTTAAAGGTTCACAAAATGACCATACTTCCATTTACTGTCTCTTTCTCAACTGGGTTATTGCCTTTCATTTGTTTAAACAGAATACTATTTCTACTGTTTTGTTGAATATTGATGCTAGAATATCACATATCCATTTTGGTTTCTGACTGATTAAAATGAAGTATAAATTATCTACTCTTGGCCTTGGTGTGATGAATCCTGCACACTCAATTGCTATAGTTTTGTCAAGATGTCCTCAAGTGATGGGTCAGGCAAAGATGGAGAACAAAGAGAATGCCACCCAGAACAAGGATACCAAGATCGACTACTGGGGCCAAGTGTAGAGACTAGGGTTGTTAGTGAATTTATTTTGTGAACTTATTGTATGTAAAAATATTAGTACATTTATTTATTACTAAATATATACATCTAGTAACTTAAAATAAGTACACTTTAAAGAATAGATATGTTAGATATATTTTGAAAATTTGAAAATGATACGAGTTTTATTTCTCAGTATTTAATTATTTTAATTCATAGAGAAATGTAATATACATAGATGAATGTGTTTATTCTTATTGTTTAGTGAAATATTTAATATTAAACTGTTTTTTCTCATGTGAAGTTCTTTTCAACATTGTAATTGTATTATAACATTTAATTACTGATTACTAGATTTAAATAACTTCATTTCAATGTGTCTTTTTTGATAATTCTGTTGTCTATATCAGTGGCTTAAATCATGTTAATGGCATAAGTATGACTTAACAGGGGATGTGGGGAACTTTGTAGAAGACTGACAACAACAAAGGCGAGCTAAAGCACATTGCTTAATAATAAATTTAACCAAACATTTCTAATGCATGGAGATACTTGCTAACATGAGTTTTCTAATTCGGCACCTCTTGCAGCTGTTACATACTGTACATTTATTAGTGTGCAATATTATCAGCTTCTTCCTGCCAATAGTTTAATCATGTTTAGTTGTTACAGTATTTGTAGTAGGGGCATACCTGACTAAAAACAAAAGGGTTATGGTCATTTAAGATTTAAGTGTTAGCCACTCAGTAAATTAAAATTAAACTTTTACTACAAGATGAACATACAGTTCACTTAAATGTGTTGTTGCTTTTCTCCTACTGTACTTTTAGAAATCTACAATAAAATAACTTTACATTTACATAAACTTCAGAAAGAAGACTATTATAGTTATACAGCAGCAGCTAGAGACTCCATACATTATTAGCAATTCTTTTTTACTTGGTTCACATTCAGGATAACATTTCGAGTACTGATTTTTTGTGCCATCTGCTCCCTTGGTTGTTCACCATGAAGCAGCTGTCTGAAAACAGAATTTAGAAAGAAATATGAGAAACACAAACAAAAAACTGTTGACTATATTATCCATAATAATCTAAGATATTTAACATAAGATAAACATTTCCACATCTGTAAATAGATAAACATTTCCACATCGATAATCTGTAAATGCAGTCCACTAAGATTCTTAATAACTGAGCCTAAAAGATGCACTAATTTCTGCAAAATCTCATCAAGACATCATAGCATCAGAAAGTTTGCTTTGTGTTGATGTTTTTAACCCAGAACAGTAAAATATACACTGGTTCGAGATTTCTAATGAATTATATTGAGCAACAAGACATCTGTTTAAAAACCATGATCCATTAAGTCCAGGAATTTGCTTCTATTTAAGAAAGTACATTAAAAAATAAAATTAAAAATAAACAGCATCCAAAGGGTCTCCCTGCTGCTGCCTACACCACTGCGAATGTAAAACAGCGTCAGAAAAGGCTGCACTGCTGCCACCTTATGGCTATCCCCCAATGTTATATGCTGCTACAGAAATACTGTATCATTACATTTATGCCAAGAAGTACTCTGATAGCCAATGCTTCTTTTCAATGTTTTTCCTAATCTCGTCTTTATTCTTCACATCTATGATTCATTTATATTTCCCATGCACTCTTTTGGAGTCAGTTTATTTTTCATTATCCAGTTTTCATTCCAACAGTGTCTTTCTTTTGTTTTCAAAATAAAAGCCTGTTTCAGCAGTGAAAGAAAATCCTGGATGCTTAGGCTGTGTTGTGAAGATAAGTGATTTCATCATCAAGTTTCTAGCCTTCTGCAATTTTCTTTTTGGGCAAGTCAAGCTTATAATAGAAAGTAAAATGTGTTCCAAAATTCTCATCATTTTTCAGCTTCTTGGAATCTTAACAGGGCACATGTTCAGTTTTAATTATTTATACCTTGGTGATGAATTTTACAGTTTCTATATTTATTTTGGAGTAGAGGTTACTTTGAATAATGTGATGCTATGCATTACTTGTGGCTACTGTACAAAACAAATGTCCATCAGCTTTATCAATTTTCTTTGTGGCTCCTACAGTAGCTGTACTGAGTGAATCATTGGAAATATTTTTATTAGGGATTTCCTTGGCAGCTGCACTATCAGCTTGTTGCCAGCTAATGGCACAGTAGTTTATCATATCATGTCAACTTCTAACTCACTTAATCCAGACCAGGGTTACAGGAAGGACTGGAGCCTACCCTAGCTAGCATAGGGCACAACGCAGAAAAAAACCCTGGTCAGCATGCCAGTCCATCACAGGGCAAACATATGCACATACCAGACACACGGCAGTTCAACTAACCTGCATGTTTTTGGACAGTGGAAAGAAACTAGAGCACCCGAAAGAAACCCACTCAGACATGGGGAGAACATGCAAACTCCATGCACGGTGACCTGGGACATAAACCCTTGTCTCTTTATGGTGAGGTAGCATCGCTTCCATGGTGTCAGCATGCAAGAGTAGCTTACTTATTAATGTCTCAAAGGCATAACACATAACATTCACTGTCTGCACCAACTAAAAATCAAATATTTTCATTGGTTCCATCTATTGCATAATGAAACACATTAAGGTGAAAATATCTGAATGTATCCATGCATATTTAAAAACAAGCCTGTCTATTTTTCATGCATGGGAATTAAACTACAGTAAATGTGAACTAGAAGTAGCAAATTAATAGTTGGTCTGATGTTTTTGCAGATTACTGAACTGGTGACAGCTTAGGCTGACTGACTAATGCTTTTGTAACATTTTGAGTCAATGAACATCTTATATATAATTCGCCTGCGTCCTCACTCACTCACTCACTCACTCATTCACTCGCTCACTCACTCACTCGCTCACTCACTCACTCGCTCACTCACTCACTCGCTCACTCACGTCCAAAGCCGAATGCGCAGTCGCCTTCTGCGCCGCTGCCCAAAAAACCTTACGCGACCGAAATCCAACCCCAACATTGTGGCAGGCGGCGGATTTAGCCTACGCATTATACAACTGTCTTCAACGGGTACATTCATGACTTAAACATTTCAAAGTTCGTCTCACTTCCAACTTATACAAATGCCTCTAAAGAGAAAATTTGCTTCATCGCGGCAGGCGGCAGATTTAGCCTACGCATTTCGGGATTATTATTCTGAAATCTCAAATCCTTCCGCCCAGGCATAGGATATTAGCCCCGATCACAGCCAACCCTCACACTCAAAATAATACGTAAGAACATATTATTATTAAGTACTTTCAGTGGGCGAGTGATGTGAAGGTGCAAGTTAAAGATGGGCCACATCAAAGGAAATTACTGCCAAACAGTGAGAGTGTCTTCACAAAAAATGTAGTCTATAGAGAGATTTTACAACGTTAGTTGCATACTGACAGGCCTCCAGTATACAAACAAAAAACGTCATAGATAGCATGTCTTTTTTAAGTGTACAGTATTTTTTGCAGTGATAAAGTCATACATATCCCAAACCTCTTAGTTAAGTATCATTACTTACATCACTTTCTTATTTATTTCTTACTTATCATTTGTTCTTCATACACTACTGACACAAACTCATGCCCGTTTCATCTTACGTTGTCGAAATGGGCTTTTTGTCTAGTTATTAAATAAAATGACACATCTGATGTTAAAAAAAAACAGGTAGTTGCGTTGTATTTAGTAAAAGTAATTTCATTAATCATACTTTCGCATGATAATAGTTCCACAGTTGTCTGATGGCATTTGGCAGCTCTTCTTTGTGATATGAAGTCCATGTCTAGTCTTCTATGCATCACAAACCAGGTGCAGTGCTGTACTTTGTGAATTTCAAATCACAGAGTCATGTAGATGAAAAGAGAAGATAAATCCGAAATTGTCAAGCTAATGAGCCAATGATCAATCACTAACCAACAGCAGCACATTTCAATGTTGTATATCTCATGAAATTTCCTTTTCTGTCTTGGCCAGGTAAAGTGTATTAAAAAAATTAAGACTGACTTGAGGAAAACAAATTTCTCTATAAACATTATGATCCATTCATCAGTTTGAGATGTTTAGAATCTTCAGTGAGCAGCTTTCCCCTTTCATTTGTTTTTCCATAATATTTTTTAGCTGTAAAACAGAATATTACAGTTTAATCTTTAAATTATTATGCCCAATAAGTAGAAGACTTTCATGAATTATATGGGTTTTAAAATTTAAATTGTGATCATGCATTAACAGAATATAAACTTATTGCACAATATGTATTCTGGGTTTTTTTATCAATTATTTATTTAATATTTTCAATAAAGAAAATAAAACAATTGTATGTAACATTTATAGCTAAATCCATAGCATGACAAGAACCCCTCCACCCATCCTGAGTTGAAAGACACTGAACCAGCAGTAACATTAGTGAGCGGCAGACATCCATGATGTAAAGGACTGAACAGCAGTAGACCAGCCCTCAATAGTTTTCATAGATGCTTTGTTAGTACAAGATGCAGATAACTTCATATGTAAACTGTAAACTTTATATACACAGTTATCATAAGTAACAGTTTCAGGAGATTTCCAACTTGAAGTAAGGAGAAGTTTATTGACAAGAGTGCCTAAGCACATACTCGTAAGGTTCTGTTGGTAAATGGTGGGATGCAGGTAGGTAAGATCTGAAAGGATTTGAGTGTCAGGCAATACCGAAATATCAGTATATAGGAAAGACCAGGAACAACTTACAAAGTCCAAAGGGAAAAAAGGGAGGGCAGAGCCTGAACATGTGGAGAAAAGTGCCAGGGACAACCATTGTGCAAAAGTGACAAAGACTATCAAGTTCCTATCAGAAAGTGCTTTCATGGCGTAGGGTAAACTCTATGGACTAACTTTGAGTTTGTTCATAATTAGGATTTCTGGAATAGCATTTTACACTATGGCATATGGTAACCCAGGCAGGAGAAGTAAAGGAAGGCGAGAGGTCTCTGAGCCAAACAAATTAGGGGGAGAGGTTTATAAGCAGAGTTACATAATACAGTATAGAGGCTGGAGACATGATCCTTAGAGATGAAGAGTGAGATAAGGAGTGAAGAGGATGAGCAGGCAGAGCAGAGAAAAAGATACCTTGTGTTCTTAGCACTGAACCAATCTGTAAATAAAGAAAAAAAAGATGAGGAAGGGAGAAGTAAAATGAGACTTGAATGACAGGAGCCTAGCATCATTAAATAGGTCACTAAGTTTAGTAAATCCTGCACTCTGCCAAGCAGGTTAAACAAATGGGTGACCAATGATGTTAAGGGCATTGTTACGAAAAATAAGGGTGCAAGTATGCCATTTCAACGCTGCACTAATATGTCTCCCTGCATGATGCCAATGCCAAATATGGAGGGCACCATTTAGGACTTATGTTTCAAAGGAACAAAGAGTGCCCCCGCTAGATAACGAGCAGTAACAATGGAGAATTTGATATGCAACTGTGATGGAGGAGGGGAGAGAAGGGATAGCCAGGACCAGATAGAAGAAAGGATGAAGCGCCAGTGGTAGTACTCCATATCAGAGTCACACCCCCGACCCCGACCCTCCCCACATATATAAAACCTACTGTGAATTAATGTATGTTTAACATAGGATCATTTCCATTCCATAATAACTTATAAATAAAAGACTAACTTCCAACCAGTAATTGAAATGCGGAGAAAGAGGAATCATAGAGGTCATAAAATTAAAATAGAGGGCCACATTCATTTCAATCCCAGTAAGGTGGGATTGAAAGGATATTCAGGAGTTTGAAAGGAGGTTTAGGTTAGAAAGACACATACAAATGGAGCAAAATGGAAGAGCAGGAGGGAGCAATTTGACCCATGCCTCATTGTTTCACTGTGGGTTTTAATGTTTAGTTGTGCCTTTTACCAGTCTTTTTGAAAGCCCCAATACATTTTTGTGCCATTGGCTCAGTAAGAATATTTTAGACTTAAAGACTGCACCTTTTGCCTATTGATTTGCCCTTTATTGCCTATCTAATAAACAGCTTTTTGTATTTAATCTGGCAGTAACTTTTGAATAGTACTGTGCTGGCCAGTATTGTTTAGTTCATAATAGATTGCTTTCAATCCTTCTAAGAAATACTCACAAACCTAAGAAATACAGTATATAATACCCAATGTGACACTTAACAAAAAAAAGGAAAACAGTTTATTTATAGCTGCATGTCAAGTAAAATGGCTAAGAAATAAATCTGACACATCAAATGAGAAAAAACATATAGAAACATCAAGAGCCCTAACAAAATGCTAGAATGGTTAATATGAAAGTAGACACTACCTTTTCTATAACTTTAAAAATGAGACAGTACTTATAAAGTTGTAGCCTTTTACAGTCTAGCTACTCATTTTGGTCCTTGGATGCAAGTTTTTGTTCCAACAAATTCTTGACATTAATTGGACCTCTGCTTTAGTTACATATGCTATTATTTGTCGGTTTCTAGCCTAATTGTTTCAAACCAGAAATGCACAAAAGGGCTGTTTTGTTTTAAAAGGCATTTAACAAGTATAGCAAGACTAAGATATACCAATCTCTCTTTTAAAGATTTGGATGTTTTAATTGCTTTAAAGTCTTTTTTTAATCAGTTGCATGCTAATAATCATAAAAGCAGAAATGATAATGAAGTAACTGTTTGTGTCACAGGCACCAGTATCTGCTCCTTATAAGCCTGCACTTTTTGAAACAATTAATACTGCTTCAACAAATACTTTTCAAAAAAGTGGAACTGGAAAATAATAACACAAACAAAACAAAAAAAAAAGAGTGGTTTGTAAATTCTGTTCAACCTGTGAAGCACTGCAACAACACATTATTTGATGTTTTATGTTGTAAACTGAAATTTTTTTAAACATAGTTGTGCAAGTCAAGTGTTTACCACAGTGTCACATTACATATTAAGCATTTGGGCACTGGAGACACAAGTTGATTCAGTCAAGCAAAGCAGAACTTTCCCCTATTCATCTGTTATGCAGGTCTTCAGCTGCTCAGTTGTGTGGGCCCTTCATTTCCATATTTTGTGATTGTGATGGAAAATGCAGTGATGTTCTTGGAAAAGACAGAGCCTTGATGGCAGCATATTTTTCTCCAAAATTTGTGCATATCTTTCTGCATTAATGGGTTCTGTCACACTCTCATATCTTTTGGACCTTATGCTGATAACAGCTAGGAGTCTCCTATTCCTATTTGGCCTGAATAACTCGATGGTTGTTTTTTCGAAAAACTATTTGAAACACTGACTTGTTGGGCCACAAAACATGATTCCACTGTGCTACTTTCCATCTTGAATGAGACCAAGCCCAGAGAAGTGACAATGTATGATTTCTGCTTTGCACAGTAATGCCTTGCACCTTTGGATGCAGCGGCAATAGTTGTTGACTGACAAAGTTTTACGAAAGTATTCCTGCGCCCATTTCATAATCTATATATACTAGGGGGCTCCGCCCCCTGCTCGCTTCGCTCGCCAACCCCTGGCGTTGGGGCATGACAAAGAGTGAGATGTATGAATTAGATATAGAATAGTGTGCAGGTTTGGATGATGCCTATATAAATAAAAAATAGAGTGTTTGGCATAGAGTAATGTTTTATTGGAATATTTCTTTGTATACAACATTAGTAGTAAAGATGGTGTCTTGTCTTTGAATGAGTCTTCCTTGGCATGGATCATTTATAACTTTAACTTTAACGTCAGATGAACGTCGAACACGTGAGAAGGCAACATAAAGTTGTCCATGTCCAAAAACGGGTTCAGAGAGGTAGATGCCAACCTTGTCCATGGCTTGTCCTTGTGATTTGTTGATGGTCATGGCAAATGCAGGTTTAATGGGGAACTGTCGGCATTTCAATTTAAAAGGTAAATCCAGGTCAGAACTCGTAAGGTCAATTCTAGGAATGAGAACAGTATTGTTAGCATGTGATTCTGTAAGAACTGTTGCTTGAATAACACCGTTTTTAAGGGTAAGGTTGTGTTGTGGTCATCCGTCTGGGTTAATAGTGTTCAAATATTCTAAGGGTAAATTCAGATGTTCATTGTCGTCATCAGAGTCAACTTTGTCAGAGCTTAGAAAGAGCCGTGTCTCTCCAGGAAGTAATGAAATGACCTGGTTATTAATGTGATTAACATTAATATTTTTTGGACATAATATAGTGCGTTTTGTTAACCACATATGCGAAAGCAGTATGGGCCATTGCCTTTTGGTGGCCTGATATGTACTCCGGTAGATGCAAAAGCAAATGAACTATTGTAGGATCTAATGCAGTTCATAAAGTTTTTACTTTCAGGCACATCGTTAGTTAGAAGCTTCTGTAGATATTCAGGATATGAATGTAAAGGAGGCAGTCTAATCTGCCCCTTTTGACAACAACGTGTAAATTCATTATTTGAATTGCCAGTTGTTTCTTCTGGGAAGTTAAGTGAATGACAATGATTGCAAATGACATTCATTAATCCCAATGAATTTTCCTCAATAGTGGACTCATTATTGAAGGCGTTGTCAGCCAACTGGCGTAAGCGGTTTAGCAGGTGTCTTGCGTTGATGTCCGCGACGGGAAGGTTTTGCTTGTGGCGTTTGAGTGCCGCGTTGTTGCATGTCCATTATTTGTGACGCGCTATTTTGGATTTTTAATTGATTCGCCCCCGCCTTTGCCAAAAGTCCGTCTCAGTGTACGTCGTGTATTGTTTGTATCGAGCCTTGTCCGTTTTTTGTATGTCGGTCAGTTGAGCTTTCTGCTTTTGGAGTCTTGCTTGCTTGTTTTCTGGCAGGTCATATGCGCGTTGTACACGTCTGCCTTCATTTATTCTGTCTCTTCGCTCCCTTTTTTGTATGTCTGAGACGTGAGCTCTTTCTTTTGAAATCGTGCTTGTTTCGATGCAGTACTTTGAGACGCGCGCTGTATGCGTCTACGTTCATTGTGTCTGTCCATTTGGGCACGTCTCTGTAACGGGGTTACTTGAGCTTTTCGTTTTTTGATCCGAGACATTTTTTCTCCCTGAGTTTCCGAAGCGCGTTGTATGCGCCCCCATGTATTTTTTTTTTTTCATTCGTGTTCGTGTGTTTGGTCCCGTTATCCGATCCGAATCGTTTTGTACCTGTGACCGTGTATTCATGACTTGTTTGTTCCTCAGCGTGCGAAATATGGATAAGTAATAAGGAGGATCGCACTCACTGTTAATATGGCGCCTTTTCTGCAGTTGAACGGTTAATAGTGCTTTATTGTAAGGAGATCCACCTATGCTGCCTAGTGTGAAGGTGTTGAGATGACGTATGTTTAATATGGACGTTTCCTTTAGATATGTGGCTTTGGGTGTCACTTCTTATTGATGTGTGGGGGGGGGGGGGTTGGTGAGGATTGTTGTTGCGCGAGCGTCTTCTTTCTTTTTGTGTTCCAGGGGCTTTTTGAATCTCCCTCTTTGTGTGTGTCCCGTCCGTTGCTTGTAGGGTTGTGTGTTGTGGTTTTGTGTTCTTTTTTTTTTGTGTTCCATGGGCTTGTTAAATCCCCCTCTTGGTGTGTGTCCCGTCCGGTGCCTGTGGGGGGGGGGGGGGGGGGGTTGGGTGCCTTGCTGTTGTGTGCGAGCGTCTTCTTTTTTTTTTGTGTGCTAGTTTCATGTGCAATGGGTTTCGTTCGGCGCCAGCTTTTTTTGACTACTTTTTTCTGTGCCTTTTCCTTTTTTCTTTGCTCGCGCCGCCTCATTTCTTTGACTCCTTTTTTCTGTGGTCTTGTCCGCCTCTCGCGGCCCCTCATCCGCCTTTCGCGGCCCCTCATTTCTTGGGGCGCCTGCGCAGTACGTCTTTTTGCGGCTACGGCCCATGGCCGGATGTCCCTGCGTCCATCCGGTTTAGCATTCTCGGTTAGTAATATGGATAATTCATTAAGACCATGGCAAGCAAGACAGAGCCCCGCCCACTAACAATTCACTAAGCAGCCGACCATGGCACGTAAGACAGAGACCATGGGATACGCACGACAGAGCACCACCTACCAACTCTAAGACCATGGGATACGCACGACAGAGCCCCGCCCACCAACTCTAACCCTCCTCCCGAGTCCACCCTCGCTCTCAAGGCATGTACGCTGCCTGCTCATGTGCCAGCACGCAACACCCGACCAAACACCACCTCAGTCGCTTTCGTCTCTGCTACAGTCCACATGCACCTCTGAGCCACGTTGACTTTTCATTGTTCTTTTCGGTTCCGGCTGCTTTTCTATATATAATCCACCAAGTCGCCCGACCATGGCATACACACGCATGCAAGACAGAGCCCCGCCCACCAACTCTAAACCTCCTCCCACGTCCATTACCTTCACATTGTTTTCCTTTTATTTCTGATCCCGTTCAACAACTATAGGGCGACATCGACTTCTCAACTGTGACTCCGGAACAACTCAGTCCGTGAGCTATATTAAGCGTCACCAATGAAGACTCGCTACACCTTAATGAACAAGTACTGAAACTTATCCCTATCGACGAAGTAACTTTCACCAGCGTTGACTCCATCGTCACAGACGATCCCGCAGATCAAGTTTCACTCCCCGAAGAATTTCTTAACAGTCTTACTCCCACTAGCATGCCTCCGCATAAACTCAAAATTAAAATAGGTTCAGTCGTCATGCTTCTCAGAAACCTCATGCCAGCAAGAAGTCTCTGTAATGGCACTAGACTGACTTAACACATTCACCGCAAATGTACTGAAGTGTAAAACTATCGCAGATCCTACCTCACAAACTGTCCTTATTCCCCGGATATCCCTGACCCCATCAGATTTAAATTTGCCTTTTACTTTTACACGCAGACAATTTCCTGTTAGATTGGCCTTTGCAATGACAATTAATAAGGCACAGGGCCAAACTTTCAAAAAGATATGCCTGTATCTGCCAAAACCAGTCAGTCACGGACAATTGTGTGTTGCTCTCTCCAGAGTTCCATCTTTTCATTCACTTACAGTCGTATCCTCAAACCCACCCCATTTGGACAACTGTGTCTTTCAGGAAGTGTTCACCCATCGCTGCGGGTTGGCTAGTGTTAATTATAACTGTATGACGATTTTTAAGACTATGTCATCCATAGGCTCAGAGATCACTCACATTCAGATGGGGTTTTCAGTCTTGCCTTTTATGCACTGAGATCTAACCAGATTCCTTTAATCTTTTAATCATTTTGTTCAATGTCGAGGGTAAAATGCCCAAAATCCTACTGAATTTTTTTGGGGGGCTGAGCTGTTCTCAAAGTGCCGGATTATTGGCTGATGCATCTGTTGGCAAACTGGTGAGCCTCAACCCATCCTCTCCTTTTTGGCAGCACCTCATATACTGTTATACGGTTGTCACGCGTTTCACATCACTTTGTTATTTCAACTTGTCACATTGATATTAGTCCTAAATTACCCCATCACAAATTTTTTAGAATGTATTGCAGGCATCAATTTCAGAAAAAACTTATATCTTTAAAAAAATACAGTTGATTATGTAAAATATGAAATACCTTGTCTTTATACTCTTATACTCCTTCTGTTTGAATACAAGTCAAAATAAATTTATTAATCACTCCATTTTGTTTTTATGAGCATTTTCCAGGCTGATTCAATAGCAGACAGAAAGACAACTTAATGTGAAATTTGTATTTTTGATAGACTCGGGTTAAAAGAAATTTGTCAATTTCTTCATTTTTCACTTTTTATGGTTGTTGAAATCTAAATGCTATCAAAATAATAGCAAACAGAAAAGAGAAAATTTAAGCATTAAATGCTAAAGAGAAGCCGCTAGCACTAGTTGGAAAAAGCACCTGCAACTGTATGGAGCTGTTGTTTTTATAGGTTCTCCAACTATATATGATGTAATGCCAGCTCATTCTTCTGGTGATTCATCCCTGACTGATATACAGGTATCTTGTCTGGCGCCATTGCAATAGCAATGTGCGTGCAGCTGACTGCTCCGATTACATTTGGAAAACCGGATGTTGCTGCGAATTGCGCTTTGATGTATCATAGTTCAACCACAGTGTAAGTAAATCTTATCTATCTGGATGACAAGGGGATAATACCATCCTTTACAGTTAGCATGGTGCAACTCAGTGATGTTTATGAAATACCCGATCGGTCAACAAGTTCACCTTGAAAAGTTCCTGTGGTGAAAAACCTGAGCATAGACAAAACTTGCAAAGGAGCAAGTATGGCACAAATTCTCAAAGTCTGCCTTTGTAAAGTTGGTGGCAGTTGAGAACACAGCTTCAAGAGGATAGCTCTTGTACATCAAAATTGACCAGTTGTAATCATCTGTAAATAAGCGCTCTCTTCTAATTCTTCCATTTGCAATGTCTTCTAGTAATGCCAAAACAGCTATGGTTGTTGGAATAGTTTGGCCATGAACCATTATATTGTTACAGAATGATTACAATCAAGTGAATTAAATTTAGAAACAATATGCAATTAATTTCGGTGTAGTTGATAAATCCTGCGTGATTGATGTGAATATGAAAAAGAAGAGTAAATGACACAGAAACAGTAGCACTGCTTTGATGCAGGGTGCCACCAGTTTGCAAAACTGAGCAGAAATGTGTGTACACAAGGTAGGGGGGCTACTATGAAAATGTGTGTGGCTTTACGGCAAGTTTCGTTTTTATACATCTGAAAGTGCGTGAGGAAATGGGAGTATATAACTTTTTTGTGCATATGCACTGTTTAAACTGGTCTGCCTAGAAATAGGCTTCACAGTAGGCAGCTTGACCCCAAACTCAAAAGGGCAGGCCTTCAAGGCCTGCAAAAGGTCAAAATGAGGCTCAGGCTTAAAATGCTAAAAAATACTCTTAAATGTTCAAACATGCCATTTAAGGGAGATAACATGTAATTTCTATCTTAAACAGAACACACAATAAATATTAGAAATTGAAAGGATTTATTAATTAACAGAAGAACAAAAATGGCTAGACACAGGGAAAAAGTGCAAAAAACAATTGCATAAAAGGATAACGTAAGGCTAACAAATCCAATCCTAATTCCAACTCAGAGTCCACAAACAAAGCAAGAATCCACAATAACCCGAAAAAATTTAAAAGTATACTTATAGTAATGAATTTGACTCTACAAACCATAACTATCAACTTTTAGGAACAAAGCCTGTTTCCTACTGCATCCCTCAAGGGCCTGGGTTTAACACCACTGCTTTATATGAAGGAGGAATACTAGAAAATACATTTACAGGTATAAATACAGTTGTATGTATGGATTCATGCAGCCAGAGCATAGACATTCCTTAGGATCATATACATATATGAATTTGCATCCTTGTCTTGTCAAACCCAGCTACTTAAGCACTACTTATAAAAGTTAAATGTATGCATACAGATGTGTATTCATTTCAAACATTTTTACATGGTGAATATAAAAACTATCATATAAATCAAGAGTTCCCAAACTTTTTTCAGCCGCAGACCCCTTTACCAAAAACTTTTAAAACCGTCGACCCCCTAGTCATTTACTTTACTTACTCAAATTAATAAATTTTGTACAGTACTCAATATTAAATATTTCACTAGATATCAAACTTTTCATTTTAATCACTTATAATTAATGATTGAAAAAGATAAAAGGACTAATGAATATGGCATTATCGTGTGCGAACATTAATATCGAAACCTGCACTAACGAAAATTAAAGCAAAAAAATATGAGCAGAAGTTTTTTTACATTTTTGACATTTATGAAATAAATATGTAAATTCAAAATAAGTACAAATACTGTATTGAAATCACTATATTAAATATAAAAATGAAGAGACTTGCAACGTTTTTTCATGTCCGCACTTGCTTTGATACATTCGATAAGACAATGCTCAGACATGTTTTTGCTAAATGTATTTTCATGCATTCTTACGTGCGACTCTTTTAATGAAACATTTTACCTTTTCGCTCGCAAGTTTGGTATGTAATGTGTTTTTTATCAAAAAAGTGTTTTTTTTTTAATTATTTTACTTCTTAATTAGATACCTATTGGAATCATAGATATTTTGAAGTAACAAACACAAACAAATAAGCAGTAGTAAGGGGGGTCTATTTTTTCTGTCATCGACCCCCAAATTTTTTATTGAAACTATCAACCCCTAGAAAGTTCAAATCGACCCCAGGGGGTCGATATCGACCACTTTGGGAACTCTTGATATAAATGAATCCACAGAACATACCACAAAACAGTATACAAAAGAAAAATAATGAGAATGTTAAGCAGAATGTACTTATTTCCTCAAAACATTTTACAACTAATCTCAAATGTACTTTTTTCAGGTATTTTAAGTTTTGTAATTTGTCTCCTACTTTTCACATTTTACTCTGGGTAAATGGTATCATCAAAACACATTTGATGTGTATATGTGACTCTCTTTATAGATTTATAGTTTTTATTTCTTTACAGATATTTGTGTACTAGTCTGGCCCACAGGATCACCTTAGGGTCAGGGTGTCCAGTAGTTATTGTAAGTTTAAATGCAAGCCTGGGGTTTCTAGTGCTAATTGCCTCAGTAGAGAACGGATGCCAACAGATGGTATATCCATCCATTATCCAACCCGCTATATCCTAACTACAGGGTCACGGGGGGTCTTCTGGAGCCAATCCCAGCCAACATAGGGTGTAAGGCAGGAAACAAACCCCGGGCAGGGTGCCAACCCACTGCAGACAGATGGTATATATAATCCTTATTTTACACTGAAGGCACTAAACACATAATTACAGGAAAACTGAGCAAAACAAAATTACAAAATTAAAAAAAAAAAAAAAAAAACGCTACAAAACAACAATGTCAGGCATAATTTATTCTCCAAAGAAACATAGCTGTTAATGTTATTGTAAAAGTAATCAATAGAATTAAAAATGTATTCCCTAAACCTGAATTTTAAATATAAAGCAACGTTGTTTTTTACCCATGGTTTTGAAAAAATCTAGGAATAACATCAAACCTTCATCTTCAAACATTCATCTTGGATTGCTATTGGCCAATGATTTATAAATTATTAAAATTATTAAAAAAATAAATGATTTATAAAGTACCTTTGTAAGTCTGTTTGAATGGATATGGCTGAAAATGCTATAATCTGTATATATAACTGTGATTGGTTTCCAGTTTTCACTAATGTTCTGATTTCTGATAAATGTAGGGTTTAAATTAGTTAATTTATGTCACATTGTGATTGTTATCATATATTTAAAGGTACCGCTAGTGAAAGTATAGAATTCCAGTTCCTTCCAATCTAACCTGAATAATAGGGGGAATTCCATTGTAAGATTGTCTTTCCCAGGAGAAATTGTTCATGATGTTGTTTTTATGGCACTTTTTCCATTGATATTTCAAGCTCATACAGCTAAGTAACATGTTATTTACTCTAATAATATGTGATTCAATTGTTTGAAAAAACATATTACAATGTGCCAATAAATACCCTATAAACATGTAAACGTGGAACTTGATGGAGTTTATCAGTTTAATATAATCATTACTTACATGCCGTGCCACTTGGATTATAGTTTCATTATCCAAAACTCCAGAAGGAAGAAGAGACATTTTAATTTGAAGATGGAGTATTTGGCTATCTGAGGTGGGGAAAAAAAAACAGTATGACGTTAAAAAATCAAATTGAAAAAAAATCACTACAGAAATTCATGATCGTCAAGAAGACGTGAGGTGGAAAAATGCAACATGAGAAACAGACTAGGATTATCACAATATAGATGCCTTTGGAGTGAGCTGTATGGCTACTCAATCAACCAGATCAGGTGTCAGGAAACAAAAACTGCATGTTTCAAGAATATTACATGAAAATCTTTTAAATTTTTGTTGTGTTTTCCTTAACACAAAGAACCAGAAGTAGCTTAGTTCCATACAAGCATGGGTACTATAAATAAGATGTCCAGTGTTAAAGGCACAGGTGGCTGAATGATTTGTAAGAATCATAAAGCTTTATATTTCACTGGGCTAGATCAAGTTTGGTAAATATATATATATATATATATATATATATATATATATATATATATATATATATATATATATATATATATATATATGTATATATTGTGACAAGAAGAGACATGAGACATGGCAAAGGTTTGGGGCAGCCACCCGTATAATCTGTATCCTGGCTGCAAAATGTAAAGGTTGAGTGCAAGTAAAGTTTACAAGACAGAGTCCAAAACCGAACTGAATTCCAGAGGAAGGGAGTGAGGCTTATAGGAAGTCTGGGGGAAGTGATGTCATCCTCGGTGCCGGGACCGGAAGTGATGTCGTCCTGGGGCCCGGGACCGGAAGTGGTGTGCTCCAAGTCGAGGCAGTGGTTTCCGGTGGGATTTCCCAGGAAAGGTCTGCAGGGAACTTAGAAAGAGCATCAGTGCACCCCCGCCACCCCCTGGGCAGATGTGTTACCATTATTCTCCAAGCCCTTCAGCTGCCTCCTATTTACACGTGTGCGACTATATATATATGAAAAAAAAAGGAAACATTTTAAAAATAACGTAACATGATTGTCAATGTAATTGTGTTGTCATTGTTATAACTGTTGCTGTCTTATATATATATATATATATATATAATATATATATATATATATATATATATATATATTATATATATAATATACACACACACATAAACATTTATATACATATACATATATATATATATCTACATATACACATCTACATATATATACACACATACATAAACACACACATAAGACTTACTGACTGAAACGGGCTTTCATTGACAATCATGTTACGTTATTTTTAAAATGTTTCCTTTTTTTTTCATAACCTCTTTAACACACTACTTCTCCGCTGCGAAGCGCGGGTATTTTGCTAGTACCGGTATATATATATATATATATATATATACATATACACACATACATGCAGTTTTAATAACACAGAAATCAATATAAACATTAACATCATTATCATATGAGAATATGAAGTAATATATAAGAAGCACTTTTCATATAAATATAAATTATTAAACAGTAAAATCTTCTTCTGTAATTTGCTACCGTGGCAATTTGTGTGTCTGTCCAGGATTTAAAATGACCTGTAGCTCGCAAACCGTTTCACCTATACACTTGAAATGTGGTACACATATAGTACGTCACGTCTACTATCCGCTTTATGGGTGATGATTGTTTTACTCTTTTTATGTTTATTTTATTTTATTGTAGAATCAACTCCTATCTGCGCACAGCAGGGCAGCCGTGGGCGGATGCGTATGGTGTATTCACTCCATGTTATCGTGCATTGCGCTGTCAGTGGTATTTTGATAAAAGAATTTGAACAACATATAAGAAGCGTATAAATTATTAAACAGTAAAACATTAACATTTAAGAAGTAAAGTTACATTAAGTATTACTGCAGTGCCTTCGGGTATACGTTATTTTTTGTTTGTCCATTACATGCTTAAATGTATAAATTTTTTGGTGCACCTACCCGAGAACACGCGACATATAACCGAGCGTGGGAGAAGCATGGATTTTAAACACGCGTTGAGTTGATCTGCTGGTCTCCCTCGTGGAATAACTGGTAATGTTTGACTAAAATCTACAGCGAGTAAAACGACATTACCTCCTATTTTTTTTTTTACGATGTCTGAGATCTTGCTTTTTTCGGTTCAAGGCTTCATAAGCTCTTTTATGTTGTATGGTGTACTTATCCCAAACCATCATCTTTGAATGTTGCAAGACTTTCGCCTTGTATGTAGATCGGGGTAATTACATTCATTGCATTCCTAGTCTGAATCACAATGTGATTGTATGGGTGGTTACCTGGCACTGTAGGGTTGCCACCCGTCCTTTAAAATACGGAATCGTGCCGCGTTTGAGAATGAAATTGCGCGTCCCGTTTTGAATCAATACTGGACGGGATTTATCCCGTATTTTTTTTATAATTTATTTTTTAAAGCAGCGTCTCATGCAAATCATCCCACACGCATTTTATGAAGATGCCTCCTTTCCTACTTTTGATTGGGTAATACTTGATGTCATCATTAGTTTGATTGGTCTTTTTAACTGTCCAGTGAGGAGGGCGTGTCTTTTAAGTAGAGTCTGCAAAGTGTTGGCACTGAGATGTGGTGTCAGCGCCATAGTTGAAGCCCCTAACGTTGCGGTCAGCAAGTTGGCTAACATCCGCCATGTGCCGTCTTTCAGTTGCGAGAAGCAGATCATAGAATGGTTGAAACTGTTGCCCCTAACGTTGCGCCACGGCGTGTGGTTCGTTTATACCTCGTGTCTTCTCATTAAAGTTTTATCTCGCGAATATGTTATTGCAATCCGCAGCGGGAGCGTTTCTATAAACTTAATTTAAACTTACGTTTTACACCGTGCTTTGTTTCCCTTATGAACATGCTTGTATGCTTAACTCGCTCCGTTCTCAATTGTTTAATTATTTTTTTGCTGTTCGCTGTTTGCGGCTCTTCCCTCCATTTCCCCCTACTTTCGTTCTTTTATCTCGCGAATATGTTATTGCAATCCTTAACGGGAGAGTTTCAATAAACTGATTGAAAATAGTTTTGCATTTACCTTTTTAGTAAAAGGCGAGCTTTTAAGCCTGAGAAATCACCCCGTAAATGCACACGTTTAATTGCACATGTGTTAATATGTATGGTTACACAGTATTAAAAGACAGTGAACAACGTCAGTTACCTTTGTTCCCGCGTTTGATAAAAGGTGAGCTTTTAAGCCTGAGAAATCACCCCGTAAATGCACACGTTTAATTGCACATGTGTTAATATGTATGCTTACACAGTATTAAAAGACAGTCAAAAATTAACGTCATTTACCTTCGTTCCCCGCGTGTGACTCGTGCTGTAAATCTCTTCCTTGTTTTTAGTTCACGTGATTACGTAGGAGGCGTGATGACGCGATACGTGACTCCGCCTCCTCCATTACAGTGTATGGACAAAAAATATGTTCCAGTTATGACCATTACGCTTTGAATTTCGAAATGAAACCTGCCTAAAACTTTTGTAAGTAAGCTGTAAGGAATGAGCCTGCCAAATTTCAGCCTTCCACCTACACGGGAAGTTGGAGAATTAGTGATGAGTCAGTCAGTGAGTGAGTCAGTCAGTCAGTCAGTGAGGGCTTTGCCTTTTATTATTATAGATATAGCACTTTCTAAAAGCACATGCTTTACATATCTTACATAACATTACAAATATAACAAAATACATTTGAACATTGTACACAATGCTGCTTGATAGTTTGTGAATTCTTAATGTAATTCTTTAAATGTTACATTTTTGTGCTATAAAATGTGACTTTCATCAAAGCACAGGGCACACATTACCAGTTTAGAAGAAGTAATTAACCTAACATGCAAATATTTGGGAATGTGGGAAACCAGAGATATGTGATGGGAAAAACATATCTCCATCCACAACTTGAATATGCTGGGAAAAGGACCAAGGTGTTTGAAGCTGTCATGCTATATCACTCTGCAATCCTGTCTAATGTTTTATGCCTCTAAATTACTCTGAATCAGGCATGATGGTCATAAAGCAATGCCTGTAAGATCAAAGAGATGAAAACAGTGTCATTTTTAGGATTTCAAGCCCTGTCACCTTTGTGAGGATTGTTAATTAAATATTTTCCAGTTTCAAAGTGTTTGAGTAATTGGCTACATGAAAGTCACCACCATAATGACCTTTTAGGTCAGCATGTTTAAATTACACCAATAGGTGCAAGTTTGGGTTTTGACTATTGCAGTGGCTTAGTGTGTTGCACTAGTCTGGATCCACAGAGATGTTCAGAATCACACTGTGGTTATAAGCATGGTAACCATTCTTAGACTTTTGTACTGTATATTCAACAATTGATCAATTTCTCACATTTTAGTACATTTTCGTAGAATATCGTTGTGGCTCCTGGCAGTATTTTGGCTTTGACATTCCTAGAGGTTTATTTTCTCCAGCTTTATCGTTGACTGCAGTTTTTTTCTCCTTTTCTCTTTGGCCATTTGACCATAGAATAAGCTATGTAATCAAACAAAAACCTTTTATCATTACAAGAGGCTTACAAATACCTGAATAAAACTGTAATTTATGTTCAGCTCCTCTAAGGATCTTCCTATTTTTACATTGTGTTACTTTCTGTCATTTTCTGTTACCACCTGTATGTGTAAAGCACTTTAAAGTACACTTCTGTATTCGAATATCTTATGTAAATAAATATTATTGTTTCAGTTTGGGTTAAAGCATGGGGTGAATAATGCAGACATACTCTTATGAAATTAGCAGAGGTGAATAATCAGTTGCTTCCAAAGAATCAGGAATGTTCCTTTAACTTAGATGGCAAATGTGCTAAATGATTCAAGGATTTTTAGCAAAGGAACCAATGTTTTAGTCTACATAGATGTCACAGTTTTGTACTTTCCTGTAAAATTCAACTGAAAAAAAAATGCAAGAAAGTGTGCATGCATTAGAATGCTTAAGGTTTAGGATTTAGGACCTCAGTTTTTCAATGGAGACCCACCTGAAAGCTTTCCTTAATGGTCCTGAGGAAATGCCAAAACAACTAAAAAGCATCTTGCCCAATCAATACTTTATTTTATTAATAGTAGTATATTTCAAACAAAATTAAGGAAAACAAAAATGCTCCAATCTTGTAAACCTCAAAAAGGACAGTTACCAACTTAATAGTAAGGCTAATTTCACTAGATCAAAATTCACTAAGTCTAAAAGTAAACTCCAAAGAAAGCAAACCTTTACTATGAATCAAAAAAATGGTTTAACAGCCACAGCACCTGAGGATCATAACTTAATCTGCCCCCACTCCAGTTAACAATCAACATAAGACATTCACGACTGAATACCACGAAGTAAATGTTTCTATTTTAGTTAATTACAAAGTGAAACGAACAATAAAGAAGTAAAAAAATACAAGGGTAAAAAGGGGAATATAATTAAAAACAGAGAAACAGTAAAAGGAATAAACGGAAAAAAAGACATCCAAGGGACAAGTCCAAGTGCAATTTTAACAAAAGCTACTGCATGTGCCACTTGTTACTTACGTTCTGATTTGGTGCTAGCCTCAGGTTCCAGTAGTTCTGTTTTCTCTGTTCCTAAACTACTTGACGTGACTGATGTTTCTGAAAAGTCTGTTTGGTACTTGGTGGTGCCATCCTCTGTGCTTTGCCCCTTGCCTTCCTTTTCTGCTGAGGCCTTTGTGAAGGATGATGGTGGTGTTCTAGAGGATACATTTCCAAAGATCAAATCCAGCAGAGGGGTGGAGCTGCCATTGGCCTGTGAGGAGTGGAGAGCTTGTGGCTCAGTTGTAGTATTAGGAAATGCTGTAGTTGTATGCGACTTGGCAATGCTTACTGAATTTGTGTAAATTGTGGTGACTGTCACAGGTTGTTTACTTAGATCTGTCTGCATTGCTTGTGATGTGCTGCTTGTTTCAAACTGTACATCTTTGATGTCAGAGGGTAATTCCACATTAGATACTGGGGTGGAGGAAGAAGGGTTGTCTTTTTGTGTACCTACGGCATTAGTAGATGAAGCTTCTGGGGTTGTATTTGTTGGAAGTGGTTGTCCATCTCTGTTGTGCATAGTAATGTGCTCTGGTACAATTTCTCCCTTTGGCAGAATGGAGGTTGGTTTTCTCAATGTTGTGACCAGCAGACTCATTGAAGAAGAGAGCTCAGAAGTTAGAAGATGATGTTTTGAAATTGCTGTTGTGTTTTCTGATTTTGCCATTCCATTGTTGGTGTCTATTATGTTGGTATGTGAGAAGGCATAGTCTGTAGTTTCTGACTCCTGCACTGAGTATAATGCTACCGACAGAGTTGATCTGGTCACAGATGGTCTTTGTGTGGGCACTGGGGCCAACAGTTTGTGCTTAATGAAAGAAGAGACTACAAGACCTGAACTCTGATTTGTTGTCAGGATTTTGGAATCGTCTATAGGTTGCTGAGCTAGAGTAACAAATTCCATGCCCATTGTCACTTGTATGTCTCTCTGTTTTGAGGTGTTCATCATACCTGACTCTCCTAGGATTGTCTTATTGACATCATTGTTTGAAGGCAAAGAAGAGAAAAAGCTGAAGTCTGGAGTGTTTTGCACTCTGCCTGGCATATTGACTGATGCTTGAGCGGCCAAAGATGACGATGTAGGCTTTGAGGATGTCCAAAACAGGATATGGAGATGTAGTAAACTGCAGCTCAGTGTTTGTGGTGGTTGACAAAATATTTGGAGATGGACTTACAGAAAGCTGAGCGGATGGCAGTTGTCTATTGGAAGTGGTAAGTTGATTGCTTGGAGATGGGGTTATAAACCACTTAGTAGGAACTCTGTTTGTGAAAGCAATGTCTGGAGATGGTATGGACCTCATTATAGGATCTATTGTGGGCAATATAGAGTCTGAAGATGATTCAGGTGACAATGGTGTATTTGTAGTGTTCAAAACAAAATCTGCATATGGAGTTCTAGATATCTGATGTGAACGATTAGTTGTCAAAGTAGAGTCTGGAGATGTAGTTGACCACACTGGTGAACCTAATGTGGTTGACAGAGATTCTGGGGATGAAACTGCTGTAGGCTGTGGTGTCATATTGGTTATGAAAGAAGAGTCTGGAGATGTTCTTGACAGCACAGATACATTTTCTGTGGTAGACATTGTGTATAGAGATGATTCAGAACTTGGTATTTCATTTGTAGTGGTCAGTGCAAGGTCTGGAGATGGAGTTACAGAAACCTGTGATAGAATTTTGGTTGTAAAAACATATTCTGGAGATGTATATAGAAGCTGGTGATGGGGTTGTTTTAACCGATATGGGGCCTGAAGACATCACAGGAGGTAATGCTGCATTTACAATGGTGAACTTATTGTTTGGAGAATGAGTTACTGAAAGCTGTGGTGAAAGCTTAGTTCTGAAAGGAAAATCTGAATCTGTAATAGAGTGCAGAAGTGATTCTGTGGTAGTCAGTGAGATATCTGCAGATTTGACAAACAATTGTGGAGAACTGTTTGTGGCCAATACTGAAACTTCAGGTGATCCTAGTGTAATAGAAGTTAATGACGATATTACAGATAATTGTGTATTTTCAATGTCAGAAAACTGTGGTGAAGTTTTTGTGGTCAATATAGGGTCTACGGATGGCAATTGACTTCTGTTTAATGTTACAGGGTCTGAAGATTTTACTGACTTCAGTATTGTATGTTGAATCAATGTTGCAGGTTTTTGAAATGTTGTATAGTGCAGTGTTGGATCTGTGGAGGCCAATACCTGGTTTTGAGTTTCCATGGTTTGTTGATCAGGATCAGTATTGATCCATACAGGTTCTGGTGATGACATTGATTGTAGTAATGAATTTGTTGTTGTCAATATGGGACCTGGAACAGCCGTGGACTGTAATTCTGAATTTTGTGCAGGCAAAATGGGGTCTGGAGGCACTCTAGATGACTGTGGTAAACTTTTCATTATCGGTGCAGTTACTTGTGATGTAATAGATACTAAATCTGTTGAATTTGAGTGCAGAGATGATACAGACTGCTGTTGCTGTGTTGTTGTCAGACCTGTCTCTGATGTTGGTACAGAGTGAATCGATTTATTTGCAGTTGCTGACATAGGGTTTGGGGTGGATAGATGTAGCACAGGTGAACTCTCAGTGTTCAGTGAAAGATATGGAGATGTTATTGTCTGTGTTGAATATGTACTGGTCAATGCAGCTATGGACTGTATTTCTGGATTTTCAAAGGTTGGTGCTTCGGTCTGTGGTGCTAAATTGGTCAAATCATGGTCCGGAGGCATTACTGACCACTGTTGTGAACTTTTAGTGGGCAGTGTAGAAACAGGATGTGTCATTGATAAGTTGTGGACTGGAGAAATTATTGACACATCCATTGAACCTGACATTAATGCAGGGTCATCAGATGGAATTGGTGGTTTTGTAGTGGTCAGTGCAGAGTTTAGTGTGGTTAAAAGCTCCAAATGAGGATTTGTTTTGGTTGTCACAGATTCTGAACGAGATACAGATATCAATGATGAATTCTCAGTTACCAGTAAATTAAATTCAGAAGTTATAGTTGGTTGTGGATGTGTAATTTTGAGTAAAATGTCTGTCAATGTTGCAGACTGTGGCGAATCATTTAATTTGGTTGGTACAGAGTCTTGTTGAATTATAAATAGTGGTGATGAGTGTGAAGTAGCAGTCATTGTAGGGACTGAAGATGTTATAGACTGAAATAGTTGATTGGTAGAAGAAAATGCAAGGTCTGTGGGCATCTGTGCTGATTGTTGAATTGTAGTGGACAGTGTAGTACCTGGGGGTGTTTTAGATAGTAGTGCAGGAAATGGAAATGTTATCATCAGGTGTGGATTAATGGTGATCAATTCTGGCACTGGTAGTGTAATAGATAGCACTGATGGATTTTTGGTAGTCAATTGTTGGTCTTTGGAATTTATAGACTGTAGTTGCAAATTTGTAGTGGGTGCAGTGGGGTCTGATGATGATATGGTCAGCAATTGTTGAATTGCAGTAGTCAATGCAGGTTTTGGAGTGAACATGATCTGAAACTTTTTATCGGTCATCGTCAACTCATTATCTAGAGGTGCTTTAGACAGTGATAAATTCATTGTGACTGATTCTTGAGAATTGGACTGCATGTTCAGTTGAGTATTGGTGGTGGCTAATGTTGATTCTTGAGAAGTAATAGAAAAACCATTTGCCATGGTCATTAATGGACTTTGAAAGTTTGTGGATATTGTGGGGAGATTAGTGGTAGACATTAAGGGCTCAGATGATAAAAGTGATGATTGTTTATTAGTAGTGGTTAACAGGGGATGTTGAGACTTTAAAGATAGTGGTGATGTATATGTGGTAATGACCGCAACGTCTGTAGATGTTGAATGGGTCATTGCTACTTTTATGCTGTTAGGAACAGAATCTGACAGCTTTGGTGATTTTGTATTGTTAAACGCAAGAATTGAATGTGAAGCAGTAGGAACAAGATGTGAATTAGTAGATTTTGAGGATGCATCATTAAGTAATTCTGGTTCGGTATTTGAAGACAGGTGAACTGCATCCAGTTTTTTACTTGTAAACACAGAGAATGGTGCACTGGTCAGTACAGGATCTACATTTGTTCCAGGTGGCCATGCTGGACTATCACTCATTACCACAGATTCAGAATAGGTTGGGGTTAGCTGGGGTGGTTCTGTACTGGTTGGCAGAATTTTTGAAAATGTTACAAGCATAGTAGCTGGTTTTGTAAAGACAGAAGACTCTGAACCTGTTGTTGAACTGCTAAATGGGGTGGATTCCGCTGAAGTTAAATTTAAATGTGTGTTGGATGTTGAAGACAGCAGTGGTGCATGTTGACTGGATGATATGGACTGTGAAGGGAATGAGACAGATTTTGAATGTGCTGATGGTGATAAAGATGGATTTGTATTTGTAGGAACAGAATCTGGCTGTGTTGAAGGTAGCATGCCAGAATTTGTACTGGCAAACTCTGCTTCCAAAGGCAAAGAAGGTGGCACTGTTGATTTTGTACTGGAAAAAAATGATTCTAAGGATGTCATCGCTACTGAATTTTTGTTGCTAGAAACAATTTCTGTTTGCTTTGCAAATGCGGAGGCTGGTTTTGTACTTGTAGAAGCATCTCCGAAAGTTGTTGCTGGAGGTGTTGTTAGCTGTGTGCTAGATGATATAACTTCTGAAGGGACTGCAGACGGTTGTGATGATTTTGTACTAATGAGTGACACATAAGGTGATGTTTTGCTGGGAGATGTACTTTTTGCTGCAGAACATAAGAATATAAAAAAAAGACATTATGAGTCCAAATTCTTTCAATTTCATTTATAAATGAATTTTAATTTTAATTTAAGAAAATGACATGCAATATATTGCAAAATAAACCAGGCAATATTATTTTCAAATATTTTTTCAAAAAATGAATGTGAGTTAACTTTTAAAAATGTAATGGTTACTGTAAACTGAGCTGTTTTTTAGTCCCAGCCTTCTTTTATTACAACAAAAGGATTTACTGTGCTTTTATGCATAAAAAGATAAAGGTTCCTCTCCCAGTGTAATGACTTTAAAAAGTATGTGGAATAACATGTTTGACTACTCCACCTATGCATCAAATTTGTAAAGACCAGCTGAGAATAAATGTGGTACTGTTGAAAACTGCATACGTGTACGTGTGTGTGTCTGCATGTGCCAATGTCTGGAAGTGACAGTTTAATGGAGCAGAACAGGACAGAGCTGGCAGCACATACTGTCTCTCCTGGACATTCTCCAATCTGTTTGATGAATCATACAGCACATTGGCAGCCTCATCTCACAAATCTATTTTCTTCAACTATCATATATTATCATTTAAGGTAAAAAGCAAAAAAAAAAAAAAAGACATGGTAAGGTCTATATTATAATTTGATGTAAAATTCAGTAGCTATGCATGTTTATGCCCTGTTGTTCTATTTATGAACAAAAAGAGGATTCATAAAACAAGCTGCATTCTGTGTAGTAGGATGCTGCCCCATTTAAATATATGTTGGAAAAATTCTAACATATGGTTTAAACTGAACTTTTATAGCTCTTGCAGATACATGCAAAAACTATCAATAAACTTGTCTCTTAGAATAAAAAGCTAATATTTGTTCATTCATTTTACAATTCCTTGTCAAAAGAGGTGGAGCCTATCCAGTCAGCAACACACAAGAAGCCAGTCCATCACAAGGTAGGCTCTGTTACACATCAAAATCTTTTGATATCCAGCTTATTTAACACACATTTGAAATGATGGAAGAACACCCACACAAACCCAAGGAGAATTTGTAAACTTGTAACAGTGACCGAGCCAGGATTTGAGCCTGTGACTCTGAAGAGCACTGACCATGCTGCTCAAATAAATCAAATATATATTTTTTTTAATATTATATGACACATTTTATGAAAAGTGGGATGGTACTGAAGTATTCCTTGCATGATTTTGGGCTATACAAGAAATAACTTATTGTATTTGGCTCTGAGGCTAGGGATCTGCAGTGGCAATTGGAAGGTTGCTGGTTCGATTCCCATAAATGCCAATAGGGACTCTGCTCTGTTGGGCCCTTGAGCAAGGCCCTTAATCTGCAATTGCTGAGCACTTTGAATAGTGAGAAAAGCACTATATAAATGAAAAGAATTATTATTATTTATCTTGTATTGCCAAAAGTCATCTCATTTTAATTTTTATCATCTCAACAAGGAATTATTCATACTTCAAGAGGAGCCATCTACTCTAAGATTTTTTAACTTAATTACAATTAACTACTTGCTTCTGCAGAATTTGGAAGTACTCGATGCAAAGCTAGGACAGTTCTAGGGACTAAAATGGACTTGTAGTCAGCCAGACGATGTTCAGAACACACACTGGTATGCAAACCAAAAAGCAAAAAAAGCAAATCAATTAAATCAAGCATTGGGGGAAATTGCATGCAATACACTGTTTTGAAGGTTACAAATTAGAATCCATATCCATATCCATATAGTTGTTTTTTTGTATATTTAATATAAAAGACGACTAACATCTGAGCTAATCCATAACATGATTATGTAGTGTTGAGAAATTAAAAACTACGTACTGTAGGACTGGATTGGTATCCTCTATTTCAGCGTTTCTCAACCTTTAAGTATTTGTGACCTGAGTTTTCATAACAGTTTTAGTCGCACCCCCCTAACATTTTTTTGAAAGGAGCCCACTAATACCAATGTGTTCTTTTTTAATTAATGATATATCATAGATGCATATTTTATTATACCTACTTAACTTTTATTGACATTTATCTCTATATTTATTTTTCTAGTATCAGAATTTAGTTTAAGTTAATTTGTTTTGGTTTCAATAGATTTATTTTTCATATTTTCGATTCTTGTTTTCCTTTTTTCACATCTTTGCGCCCCAAAGTTTGAGAACCGCTGCTCTATTTTAAGACTTAGTATGAGACTTAGTATACCTGATCATGTTGAACACCAGCAGTATATACCAGTTTGGGTATATGCATCATAATAAACTTCCAAGTCGAGACACTTTGGCACAATAATTAAAAGAAAGACAGAAGTTTTGATGTAAGGTAGTTATACTTCCTACTCATGGCACTGGAGAGCGTTGATGTGCTGCAAGTTGATTAGTATATGCAAGTAAGAATTTCTCTGTACACATTACAAGAATACACCTTAATATAAGGACAAGTGTCTGTATGTATGTCTGTGTGTTCATCCAGTTGCTATGTCTCTGTAATTTCAAAAGAAGACACAACAAACATGAACACTGCTTTTACAAATTCTATACTAAATGGCATATAACAGACATATGAATTTGTCATGCCAACAGATGGTTCACCACAAACCTTTCTAGCAATGCATTATATTACTACAAATGTTTGTGATGCACCGTCTGTTGAAATGATAAATGCAATGCATTTTATTACTACATGCAAATAAAATACATTCCAATAGATGGTACATTGAAAATATTACTGCTGATGTCTGTGTTGATTAATTAAATTTTGACTAATTTAGATGGGTAGCACAGCTAGTGACCCTATAAAATTGTGGCCACTCAGCCCCACTAGCTGTGAGCAGTTTTCATTTTCTCTCACATGGGTTTTTCCTCTGGGTACTCAAGCTTTCCTTCTGTATTCCCTAGGTAGGCATAGTAAATTAAATGTTGACTCTAACCTAGCCTAATATGAATCAGTGTGACTTATTGTGGTTGTGCATGCTCTGTGTGCTCTATCTACAGTCTGATTCTGCCTTGTGTTTGATGCTTCCAGGATAGAATATAGCTGCTCTGATGCTGTAAAAGAAAGAGCTTTTAGAAAATAGATAAATGGGTTGAGATCTGTACCCTAATTTGGTCAATTTAATATGTAGTGCATTCCATAAGTATTTAAATGCCTTGATAGTGCCCAAGGGTTACTTACTGGTTTTTATTTCTACCATATGCTTGAAGGTACAACTTTTTATCAAAGGTTTCAAGGCCTGGGTGGGATACCCCATCAAAAAATTTGTCCTCAAACTACATAGTGACTTTTCCATTCCAGTGGGTTGTTGAATTTCACCTGAACAGGGAGCAGTTAGTTGATGGTACTACACAACTTGGCTTTGCAACTTTGACTGTGAAAGCCAAGTGGGCCTAACTTTAAGAACCTTTTAGAAGTAGGAATGCAATGCTCTTAGGGTCTGCAAAACAGCAGTATTACCCCTTAGGAAAATGGATTCAAGGACATCTTCTTACTCAAGGAAGTAATTGATCTATAAGTAGCCACTGGAATTAGTCATGATTGGCTACTACTGTTCTGACAAATAAAATCTGAGAATAGTAGGGAGCAGTCATAATTTCCTAGTGGGAGAAGTGCAAATCAAAATGCAAGGTAAAGGAAAGAGATGGTGTGATGTGTTAGGAGACAGGAAAGCTACTCTCTCTTAGTAGGGGCAGGTAAATTATTGCTTAAGTGCAGCTCAGGCAAGACAGGCTGGCATATATTGATTTGTTTGTGTATCATTCAAAATACTTGTGCTTACAGATACCCTGGTTTTGTACATTTTTGTCTAGCAGCATTTTTTATTAGAAATTCAGCGAGGTGTCTATAGTATAACACCATGACCATGTTGCACTGGAGATTTTGACAGCTACGTGGGGTTGTCAGAGTAACTTCACTAACCCACTTAATCCAACTCAGGTTCAGGAAGTGCCAGAGCCTGCCCATTCAGCATTAGGTGAACAGCAGGAACCAAACCAGGACCGGGTTCTAGTCTATCACACACCAACTCACATTGAGTCACTTTAAAGTCAACAGTTAATCTAACACACCTCTTTGGAAAGCAAGAGTAGCTTGAGAAAAATCCACCTGAGATATCAAATTCTGAATATTTATGCATGGGTGCAATTCAGGGGGACAGTAAGCAAAAATAAAGTTTCAAGTAGCACTGAATGAATCATAATACAGGCTACCAAATGCACTGAGAGCTGACAAGTGTATCATGGACAGCAGCTCCTTTGGAGTTTTCTTACACATAACATGGTCACAGATATGTTACAAGTGGGCTTCTTGTCTAAAAACATTTTGTGGTTGGAAAATGACCACTGGTGAAAATTGTTTACAATAAAGCAACTATTAATAGTTCTTATTTACATTGTGATGGATGGACTGGCTTCCCAACCAGGATGGAACCCATTCCCTTACCTGGCCAGGAGGCCAGTACAATGGACGGACAGGAAGGGAAATGTGCTAATCCCACTCCTATCAAGGAGGTGGGTATTTGGGAGGGCACTACGGCAGCTGGTGCACTGGGACCGGCATCCTATCAGTATTGGATAGTAATCCCTCCCCCAGATAGTAGGTCAGCATAATGGATGAATGGCCTGGATGGAGAAGCATAGTGACCAGGATGGTTTGCTGTCATTTTCGCCAGACAGGAGGCCAAAAGAAATCTGAGACAGTGGGAGAAAGCCTCTCTCATGTGCAGGCTGGTCATCACCCGTGGCAAGCCTCTGTGTAGACACCTGCAAGGCAGCATGGGAATTGTGAACCTATGAGGCTGCCTTGTTGGGTGCCATTGGGGCTGTCAGGAGATGAATGTGTGGTTCTGCATGATCCCTAAAAGCTCCCTGGAGACAATGGTTTGGGCACTGAAGTACTCCTTGGTCAAGTTTAAAAGGGTGCCCTACATTTTTCCAAGGGAGTTGGACTTGGGAGGAAGAAGACAAAGCTCACCTTGGGCAGTGAATGAAAAAGAAGAGAAAGGAAAAGAAAAGTACACTGTATCGGTTAAAATCCTGTGAAAAGGTACTCAGTTTAATAAAAGGGCTGATATGAACCTGCGACTGTTTCCTGTATATTTGTGTTAAGGGGCTGGGGCTCAGTTACTACACTCCCTCTATTATCCACAGCAGCTACATATTTTTGAGGATTCACACCACAATTCATAGCAGTCCAGACATTTGCACTGTGATAACTGCCAGTGTCGAGGTGGCCAACCACAAACCTGCAGTGTCTGGATTACAAAAGCCGCTAGAATCATTATCTTTACTCCATAAAGCTAATAGGTAAACTGCTACACAAGTGCATGCAGGGAATGCCTTTAAGCACTCCAAGTGGATTGTTTCCTGGTGATGTTTGCCGATTTCTCTCTTGCTCTGCCCACATACCTTTTTCACAGCACTACCACTATATTCCACCTGGTCACAGTGAACATCTTGCGATGATGCTAAGTGTTTTACAAGTACTGGCATGCATCAATGAATACTTCATATGCAAGTTAGGAAAACTAGAATGTGTTTGTTGTTAGCAATCACTTATAAATGTCTGAGTATTTGGCAAGGGAGTTTTAATAAACATTTTTTTTACTGGTGGTGTCAATGAGTATCGTGCAGATTCTTATCAAATCAAAAGAGTCAATGTAAATAAGTAGCTTTGCTAAACCTTATGACTTCAAATTAAAGTATATGATCAGGTGGGCAGAGAATTACATTACAGTTCTTATCTGCATGTTTGACTTTCGGAACAGGTTATTATACCATTCCTCTGGGAAAAAAAAGAGTCCTCTAAAACTCTCATTATTAATTCTCTGTAATAAATGGATTTATGTCCATCTTGCCATTAAACTAAATGCTTTTTACGCATGCACAATGCACGTTTCATTGATAATGATTTACTTGTTTTGATTTCCAAAGAAAATAATATGCAGTGTACTTTATAAATAACAGGAGCTGGCACAGCAGAGTCAGGCTGTAGTCAATAAACTGAGAGGCAAATAAAACAGCAGTGCTAAAAGAGCATCTCCTTATGCACATCTCAATGTATGTTGTCATCAGATAAAGTATGGTATTTGACAGTACCACTTCTATCAACAAGAAATGAATTTGTTTCATTTCGGTGTTTAAAATCCTGATATTGCAAGTAATGCCTACACAGATCTGCAGAAATATAAAAAAAGTACATTACCCTGTAACCTTTACATGTATAGGGGCATACATATCAACTCAACTTTTATTGTTATTCATCAACATTTGTAGCATGTTGTCCCTTACAGTCCCAGGTGCATAAACAACACAACATACATTTAATATACACCATAACATTACCAAAACCAGTGCAACAATGCAAAGTAACAAAATAAAATACGCAGGACTATGAAGCTCAAACATGCTCAATAGCAACAGTAATGTGCAGAGTGTAGAGTGACAGTACATAATTGAGGAAATGTTACAGGGATATGGTACTGGGTGACATGTAGGAGTTCAGAAATCTTATGGTTTGAGGAAAGAGGTTGTTATAGGACCTGGCTGTGCTGGTCCTTCTACCTGATGGCAGGAGGTTTAACAATATGTGTGAAGAGTGACTGAAAGATGAAAAAGAAGTAGAAAGGAAGATCCACAAATGTTGTTGTCTCCATTGCTCTCCAGTCTGGAATTTATGAAAGTATACAACATATGAATAATAATTTAACATAAAAATTACTCCAACAGATGATACAGGCAGATGGCAAAGGGGGAGAGAAGTAATACAAAATAACATTCTTAGACTTGTTTAATACAATTCAGGGTCATTGGGACCACAACTTATTCTGGCACCACCAATTTATGAAAACTATTGGACAGAAGAGTTAACATGAGTTAGGATTTGTTTTGCACACTCTGACACTCAATGAACACATGCTTATGTGTGTAAATGCCTAGGGTATGTGCACTCAACAGGAATGGAATGAAGGGTCTCTAGTGACTTCTAGGTAAGACAAAAAGAAGCTATAAGGGACAATATAGCTGACAGAGAGACGGCCATGTCTGAGAGTGAGGCACTTTTCAAAACTTCAACTTCTGGACCTTCTGTACCATGTTAGCATACCCAATGACAGTTGCTAATAAACAGAACAGATAAGGCTTTACTATACTTATCTCTTAGCCTAAAGCACACAAGCACACTTATTTGCCCTTCAGCACATTATATGCTTGCTGAAGAACTAAACAAAACTTTGATCATAGCTGTAACTGGTGCTGATTGTAGAATTGTGGCATTTTTACAGTCAGTTTTTACCTTGAGTACATGTTGCCTTGTAGTCTGAGCAGCAGTCCTTAAACACCTGGCAGTACTCATCACAGTAACATCTGGTCCTCTCACAGCCACTGTTCAGACCACTGCAGCAAAGCACAGGAGCCTCAGAGCATTGCCCTACAAATTAAACAAGAATAAGATTAAGCTCTTAAATCCAGCTATTTACAGATACATTTCTACCTACCCGTTGTCATTAGATGTTACGCTTCAGGAGTTTAGGTACAAAATACATGAATGGATTTCCAGCTTGGAACTCTTAAAATCCAAGGGTAGCATTAGTAACCTGCCTGAGACAGGGATTGTGATTCAGAAGTATATTCAAAAAGAAAGATTATCCCTAGTAACTGTTTTTTCTGAATTATCATTAGGGCTTTGTGGGCTTTATTTGTATCCACAGTGACCCAGGCTATGGATTGTAGAATGGAAGGGAAACTATGGGTCTACCATGGCATTATGAAGGCAATACTTGTGTTCACCAAGGAAGCACTGGGGCCCTGCTTTATTTAAAAAAAGAATAATAAAAGGTTATCAGGTGGTTTCCACTGGACATGGCAGAATTTCTTTGAACCCAGAGGTATTTTTGAGACTTGCCTATGGATCTCCTTTAGTGTGTTTTGAAATTGTAGTTAAAAGTGGAAGTAAACTTTACTTGGATATAGTGAGAGCACAGCATGGAGAAAGTTAAGCAGGCAACCTGTCCCAACAACAGTTACAATCCAATAAAGGCATGCTTTTTGGGGTTGATAGTTGATATTAGAACGTTAGAAAGATCTAGATGACAAAATTCCATTCAGTCCCAGAAAGCTTACCGGTCATATTCCAGTAATTCCTCCAAAATAACATCAAGTCTTGCTTTGAAGGTCCCTAAAGCCTAACAGTCTATCAGACTACTTGGTAGCTTATTCCTTGTGTCTATGGTTCTCTGTGGAGAAAAACATCCTAATGTTTGTGTGCAGTTTTCTCTTAAGTTTCCAGCTGTGTCCCCATGCTCTTGTTGAACTCATTTTAAAGTAACAGTCTTGATCCACTGTAATAATTCCCTTCAGAATTTTGAACACTTCAATCATGTCACCTCTTAATCTTCTTTTGCTTAAACTGGAAAGAGTCAGCTCTTTTAATCTTTCCTTATAACTTATCCCATGCAGGCCTGGAATTAGCATAGTAGCTCTTTAAGTCACATACAGTTAGGTCCATAACTATTTGGACAGAGACAACTTTTTTCTCTAATTTTGGTTCTGTACATTACCACAATGAATTTTAAATGAAACAGCTCAGATGCAGTTGAAGTGCAGACTTTCAGCTTTAATTCAGTGGGGTGAACAAAACGATTGCATAAAAATGTAAGGCAACTAAAGCATTTTTTTAACACAATCCCTTCATTTCATGGGCTCAAAAGAAATTGGACAACTGACTCAAAGGCTATTTCATGGGCAGGTGTGGGCAAGTCCGTCGTTATGTCATTATCAATTAAGCAGATAAAAGGCCTGGAGTTGATTTGAGATGTGGTGCTTGCATGTGGAAGATTTTGCTGTGAACAGACAACATGTGGTCAAAGGAGCTCTCCATGCAGGTGAAAGAAGCCATCCTTAAGCTGCGAAAACAGAAAAAACCCATCCGAGAAATACCTACAATATTACGAGTGGCAAAACCTACAGTTTGGTACATCCTGACGAAGAAAGAAAGCACTGGTGAGCTCAGCAACGCAAAAAGACCTGGACGTCCACGGAAGACAACAGTGGTGGATGATCACAGAATCATTTCCATGGTGAAGAGAAACCCCTTCATAACAGCCAACCAAGTGAACAACACTCTCCAGGGGGTAGGCGTATCGATATCCAAGTCTACCATAAAGAGAAGACTGCATGAAAGTAAATACAGAGGGTGCACTGCAAGGTGCAAGCCACTCATAAGCCACAAGAATAGAAAGGCTAGATTGGACTTTGCTAAAGAACATCTAAAAAAGCCAGCACAGTTCTGGAAAAGCATTCTTTGGACAGATGAAACCAAGATCAACCTCTACCAGAATGATGGCAAGAAAAAAGTATGGAGAAGGCGTGGTACAGCTCGTTATCCAAAGCATACCACATCATCTGTAAAACACAGTGGAGGCAGTGTGATGGCTTGGGCGTGCATGGCTGCCAGTGGCACTGGGACACTAGTGTTTATTGATGATGTGACACAGGACAGAAGCAGCCGAATGAATTCTGAGGTGTTCAGAGACATACTGTCTGCTGAAATCCAGCTAAATGCAGTCAAATTGATTGGGCGACATTTCATGATACAGATGGACAATGACCCAAAACATACAGCCAAAGCAACCCAGGAGTTTATTAAACCAAAGAAGTGGAAAATTCTTGAATCACCTGATCTTAACCCAATTGAGCATGCATTTCACTTGTTGAAGACTAAACTTTGGGACAGAAAGGCCCACAAACAAGCAGCAACTGAAAGCTGCTGCAGTAAAGGCCTGGCAGAGCATTAAAAAGGAGGAAACCCAGCATCTGGTGATGTCCATAAGTTCAAGACTTCAGGCTGTCATTGCCAGCAAAGGGTTTTCAACCAAGTATTAGAAATGAACATTTTATTTCCAGTTATTTAATTTGTCCAATTACTTTTGAGCTCCTGAAATGAAGGGATTGTGTTAAAAAAATGCTTTAGTTGCCTCACATTTTTATGCAATCGTTTTGTTCACTCCACTGAATTAAAGCTGAAAGTCTGCACTTCAACTGCATCTGAGTTGTTTCATTTAAAATTCATTGTGATAATGTACACAGCCAAAATTAGAAAAAAATTGTCTCTGTCCAAATATTTATGGACCTAACTGTATGTTGATTATTCTTTATTATTGCTTAAATAAAAGCACTTTTGTATAAAGACGATCTAGAATCTATTTAGCATGGTTTTAAGATGTGTTAGTAAGTCCCTATGATGACATAACAAATGTTTACAGTAAGTGCATAGAGTCTGTGTGCATCTTTCTGCTTGTGTGTCAAGCTTAGGGTGTATAGGGGAATCTTTAACAAACTTTGTGTGTTACACTCACACCACGATAATACAGGTAGAGTCAATAAATTGCAGAGGACATTAAAATTGGGGGGATACCAGATTCTGAGGAGGATAAAATGAAAAAAAGTTAAAGTTAAAATGACTTCGACAGTCTTGAGAAGATCAGGATCTCAGTAGTACAAGCCCTGGTTCACTGTGTTTAGTTTCATTTTGTAGACTAGCATTACGTTTGTTGTTTTGTGTCAGAAATAGGTTTAGGAATGTCCTCATGTATTGCTATCTTGGACACACTGTTTTTGCTCTTTTTGTTACAATACATTTTTAATATGTCAAGGTTAAAAGGAAATTGCTGACTTATTTTCTCAGGTATCTTTTTTTGCAATTTTATATATTACTTTTTTTATAAGATCAAATTAATAAACAAATAATGTGAGAGAAACATGTTTACATGTACAATTCAACATCTTACTTTCTGTAGTCCAATGAAGAAGGTAATGTTTTATAGGTAATTAAGTTTAATATCTGATGTGCACTCTATATTTACGCTTATATTGTACCATTCAGGATCAAAGATTAGCAGATGTCAGAGCTGCAACACTGCAGTAGGCACCATTAACAGCAATATTAACAGTGTTGCCATGGCCCAGAGCAGGAGCAGTAAAATAGTTCACTGCAAAAAAAAATCACAGCACAAATCACAGAAAATTAATTAGAACATTTCACTACATGCCTATTTAAAGAAAACCTTGGCATTTATCTGTATCACGATGGGCAAAGTCATTCCTAGAAGACCACAGTGGCTGCAGGTTTTTGTTCCAACCCAGTTGCTTAATAAGAAGCACTTATTGCTCAAGTAACACTTCTGCTTCATTTTAGTTGTCTTGCTTGTTAAGATTTTAAGCCCTTATTGCTTATTTTAGTCTTAATTAGTTGTATTCCTGGTTATTAATTGCTCCTTATTAGCAGTAAGATGCAAATGACAAAAGAAACCAGCATTACTTCATTTAGCTTGTTTCCACCTGTGCGTATTTATCATGCTCTATTTGGTTTAATTACTGTAAATGCCTGGAAGGAAAGTGAAGAGAAAAAAGTGAAGGACTGAGAATTACTCATCCGTTTTAGACTTCAAATCATTTGGATGATACCCTTAGAAAGAAAAAAAAATCTAAGATATGAGTGACTTGACATGGCAGAGTTAAAGCACTAAAAGCCATGACATTATTGGTAAGTATTGTTTTCTAATTAAGCAACTGGGATGGAACAAAAACCTGCAGCCAATGTGGCCCTTCACGACTGACTTTGCCCACCCCTGATCTATATGGCAAACTAGAAGCTGGGTTGCCCTAACTGCAAAGATTCCATGTCTCTTGGCACTCATAGAATGGGATCACAGAGGTTAACCTTCCCAACACTCTACAGGAGAGAGTAGAAAAAATTGCTGGATTCAGGCTCCTGTAAGGCACAAGAGGAAACCACTGCTTCAACTAAATGTCTTTAGTATTACGTATTACATTTCTGAAATTGACAAGCCTCATACAGACCACCCAAACCTTATCAATTTGCTAATTGTGTACCAAAGCAGAGTGTACTATTATCAAATTTTTCTTGTGCAGAAATAATCAAGTTTACAGTATGTCAAAGGAAATGCTTAATTGTTTGATTGCCAGCATTAAATCTATGAAACCTAATATTAACATTATCATCATTGAGTAAGATTTTCAGTTAATAATTCTAAACCAATACATTTCTTTTACGGTCTCTTAGAACTACCATCCACCACTGCTGAAGGGATTACTGAAGTGTTACTTAGTTGTTTGTACAGACATGGCTTTGATGATGCTGCCAGTATAGGCCCTGGCACTGAATTGGATTAAATGGCTTTGTGAATTTTATTCTTTCTATTTTACTTTCATCATATTTTATGTGATTTATGTGTTTGCATAAAAATCTAAGTCTAGTCTAAAATTAATGATGCATTACCGTAAGCCTTCTTGGAATCGACAGAGAATTTTAAAACCACTATGACAACAATTTCCAGTTTACATTTCAGATGCTAAAAGTATTTTAGTAATAACTGGGATAACTGATAGCAGTCATTTAGGGGTCACAAAATGAGGCATCACTATAAAAACAAAAAGGATGTCTTTTCTTGAGTCTGCAGGGTCTTCAAGATTGCCCAGAAACGCTCCGACTCGATGGAATTTCACATCACGGATAGTGAGCACTGTGGCAAACAATTATGATGGCCTCCTGCAGACTTTTGACAAGATTACCCAGGATGAGAGCATGGATGAATACACATTAGATGCTGCCAAAGGCTTCATAATGAAACTGGAGGATTTTGAATTTGTGTTCATGTTGTACACATATGAACAAATATTCTCTGAGACAGATGTTGTCTTTGATATTGTCCAGCAAAGGGCTATGGATGTTCTTTACTGCAAAAAAAGAATTGGGTCTCTCCTTGCTTTTGCAAGGAGAAGAGGTCAGAGGAGGCTTATCAAGCAGTTTATGCAAAAGCAGCAAATCTCACATCAGACCCTCGAGATGAACCTATTAGAAAGCGCCGTCTGTCACAATCACAGGATCCCCAGGACCGCTACAGAAATTTGTACATGGCCATCCTAGACAATCTCATGGAGCAGATTTCTCAGCGTTTTTCAAATTTGGAAAGCATGAGCTTCTTAGAATTAGTCAATCCAGGGAAATTTGATGAAATGAGACAAGTGTTTCCAGAGGAGGCATTTGAAAGTGTGCTGAAAAGTTATGGCCATTTCTTTGACTCAGGAAGACTGAGATCTGAACTTCAAGTACTATATTAAGATCATGACTTACAGGGGAGCAGGGGTAAGCTGTGTGATTTCTTGGTGTTTTTTAAAGACATGGAGTTGGATAGTGCAATGCCTCAGCTATACAAGCTGTTGTCGTTAGTGGCAACAATTGGCGCTACATCAGCAGGTGTAGAGAGGAGCTTCTCCTGTTTAAAACGGGTCAAGTCATACACCCACAACACGATGGGCCAAGATCGTTTGAGCAACCTTGCTCTCCTGGCCATTGAAAGGAAACTGGTTAAGTCCCTGGAAAAGATGGCCAATTGGTACGACAGGGTCACAGACCATTTTCTGCAACAGGAACGGAGGGCAGAATGTACGTACAAATAACATAATGAATTTTATGATGAAGGCCTAATATGAGCTTCCCCTGTTTCAAAAGCTAGCAGCCGCCACTGTTTGGGGGGCACGCTCCAGAACCAGAAGTGCTTTCTTTGTGCAATGATGTAGCACCAGAAGTGCTTCTGGGTCTGGAATAAAGGGTATTTTCTCACCTCACTTGGAGAGGGAGTCACTTGCATGGGAGAAGTGGAGGAATGAAAATAGATATGTGCATTGAATTTTACTGATTTGGAAGAAGAGATATGTTGGAAGGCACTTCATTAGATAAAAAATAAGCTTATTTGAGCCTGGGACTATTGCAGTGGAATTGTATCTGAGGTTTGAGATTTTGCAACACCTCCTTAATGGCCACATTTTATACCATGATCCGTCCTGTTGAGAATAGCGTGAAACCAGACTCAGCAAAGTCAAGAATGGCTTGAGTAATGAAGAGTGAACTTGTACTCAAAAGGGAAGGAGGGTATCAGTACCAAACACAGAATAATAACAGGTGAATTAAACCAAAACAGCTGGCAGAATCAAAGGTCAAAAAAGAAGAGCAGAAGTCTTTTTATGTGACTTATCAAACAAGCCCTAAGAAAAACTAAGTGTGAGACAGATGGCCATCATTTTTGGTAAAGATTCTATCCAGAAGCCTTTATATTGCACTAACATCCCTTCTTGTGTTGAAGAGTGGTGATGTCACGTTGATAATGATCGTGTAACTGGAACTCAAATACTATGAGGTAAACAGCATGGCCATGGCCATTAAGAAAAATCAGAAAATGGCGACATGAATGGCAGAAAAGTTCTCTAATAACTCTGTCATGTTGCCTAAAACAAGAAATTGTTGCTTAAAAAGCAATGATACTGGCAAATTTCATTTTTACATTAAGGCAACAACTGAAATAGCGTTTTAGAAGATTGCATTTATTTTATTCTGCATACATTAAATGGGGTAATACACAAGGACAATATTTAGAATTGCTACTTCACAACTCCATAGTCCCGGGCTCAGGCTAGGCTCTGGACCATTCTGACTCTGAACTGGATAACGCAAGTGTACACAAACTAGTGTTCTGTACTAAATGTCTGTCCCATTACCATGAGGCACTACAGTCTGTTTACTGTGCATAGATACATTGGTGGTATGTGGTGCTTGAATGTAGATGTGTGGTTCTGCATGCATTGCAAGGAGTTTGGCTTCCTACTTCATTGACTCTTTAAAGCAGTACGGTATTAGGATCTGTATTTGACCAAACCACATATTTTAAAGTAGGTTACTTTGTCAACAAAATATTGAAGTGGCTTTCGTCCTTTTAGAAGTCATTGGTTAAATTTGGGCATTAAGCCATAGTAAAGCTAGAGCAATTCAGATTTATATTACTGCGAGTCTGATGTACATTAACAATTGGAACTACCATATTATAACAGTATCGTATGGTATTACTCAATACTACTGTAAGAGCCGTTTTCCTAGTTATATAAGATTCATAAATATTTTACTAGATGACAATGCATAATCTATGGGAGGTTCCTAAAACCCCCATAAGTAGAATTGAATTGGTATATTCTTGCCATTTCTAACAGCTTTGAGTAAACATTATTCTTCAGTTAGTGACAGCTTTGCCATGTGTAAGGTGTAGAGGCATACGGTTTTAAACCGTAACCGTGCCTGTGCACATGCCTATGTGCTTATGGGGCCACGGGCTTTTTGAGTATGTAAAGTAACCCATAAAACAGTACTTATTTAAGTGCAGAACCGTACGCTTATAGTGTACAGAAGAAGCAGCTAAGAATCTTTAAGTATATAAGAAGTTAAGAACCTTTAAGTATAGAAGAAGTAAAGAACCTTTAACTACAGAAATAACTAAAGTTTCTCAAGAAAAGCCAAGTTTAGAGAAGATACATTTTTCCTTTTTTTTGCCTTTTATTCTATGTGTGTAACTATTTTTTCTTTTATTCTTCTGTGGATTATTTGCTTTTAACTTTCACTAAATAATTTTAAAACGAACTTTTGGACTGAGAGATTTCTTTCGACACTCATTTTACCCGTGCTTGATCTCGCCTTATGCTACAACTATACATTTTGATAAAAGACATTTTCTGGGGGGCACTTTTTTTGTTTTTATATAAGTTATTCACATTTTAATATGGGGTCTTGTAGCACTCAAATGAGCAGATAATAACTTTTCTACTTTCTCATGTACATAGTATAGAGAAAGTATAGGAATCGTGAAAAAATTTGACCTTGAGATTTTGATGACTCTTGACGTTCCTAAAATCCGAAAATACAATTTTTGAAATTATGTCTGTCTGTATGTAAACACAGTAACTCAAAAACGCTTGGATTTAGTTTAATGAGATTTTGTACACCTGTTTTATATCAAAAATAAAGAATCCTATCAACTTTTGGGCCACTTACATCAACCGGAAGTAGTACTTTAACCGAATACTTGCGTGAATTTTCAAGTAAACTATGGTTATAATTACAGACAGATGATTCAAATTTTGTATAGATTTTTATAATGATAAAAATCAAACAGATATGAAATTTGAGAAAAATTACCCAACTGGAACTAGGTTTTTTTTTTAAACAGCCATCTGAATTTTTTGTATCATGGAAATATAAATCTGTACACGATATTAAAAACTGTGTTCAATATAACGCATATTCTTTTAATATTATTATTATTAAGTATTATTAATTTTATTTTAATGCATGCGTTATCAGTTTAACAATAACATGTAAACATTGAACATGCCATGTAAATATAAAGATGTAATGGGAACAATACGCTGCTATATCCCTGTCATGTTCCTAGTAATACATTTAATTTTAATATATATATATATATATATATACAGTACACACTATTTTTTTTCCGCCATCATTGTCATAATTAAATGTAGTTAAATGCAGTTTTACCTATAGAAATTTATTGCAACAAATATAATACTAACACTTTTTCTATGTTTTTAGGTAACTATAACTCTTTTTACTTTGCACGTAATCTAGGTAATGCATATGTAATTATGAAAAAATTCCACCACCATTTTCAACCTTCCTAAGTGCGAAAATATTTTAATATCAAGTTTAATTATAAATAGAAATAAATGATTGTGTCTGCGGTGGGTTGGCACCCTGCCCGGGATTGGTTCCTGCCTTGTGCCCTGTGTTGGCTGGGATTGGCTCCAGTGACCCCCTTGACCCTGTGTTCGGATTCAGCGGGTTGGAAAATGGATGGATGGATGGATGTTTCCATTTATCCATTATCTAACTTGCTTATCCTACTTGATGTCACAGGGAGCTGGTGTCTATTCTAGCAGCAATGAGTGACAGACCGGTGCCAACCCCTGGATAGGTTACCAGTTTATTGTAGTCATACATCCGGATAAATTACAGTTATCAGTACTAAAAAAGCATTAAAGTTACATTAAAAAATCTTGTGTGCTCAAAGTTTCTTTATGCATTGTGTGCTCAAAGTTTCTTTATGCTTGCTGACTCTTTCTTTGATTTCCATATTCACTGTTCCATACCACATATCTCAATAGAAATGCAATAATAATCACTAACTATAGTAAAAACTACTGACTAAGAAAACAGATCACATACCTGTCTAAATGATTTCTGAACAGTAGAAATACAACCTTTTAACTTGTAAAGAACTCTTTCACAGAAGCTTATAATTCACATCATCTTACCTGTTGCAGTCTGACTCTGAACATACTGAATTAGAAGTAAAAGAATAAACATCCTCCTTGTATCAACGACAAATGCAAATTGTTATCCTTTGATATAGACATGTCACATTTACTTACAAAATCCGGGATTTTGTAAACCACTCCTTATATTAAGCGGTGTTACATTGCTGTGACAAAAAATGAGGAAATAATTAATACTTGGAGGTGTCCCTATTGAATTTCAAACAGAGTTTTGTTGCATGTAGACAAGTCCACAATAGTGAATGCTGAGTAACAGTTCCTTAACAGTACAGACTGGTAATTAGAGATGGATGCCATTTTCTGTCAGCAGTTTCAAGAGTGCTTTGTGTTTGTTTGGTCTTACATAACAAACTTAGCAAGGTATGAAAAAATAAGATTCTAACAAGATATATGCTAAAATACCTTCAAAGTCAAATGAAAAAATAGTTTTACTTGTGCTTTCCAAGATAAATCTTTTTAATTTAGCATTTCCTTTTTTTTTTTTTTTTTTTAAAAAAAAACTAACAAAATGTTTGGTGCTTCCTTTTCTGGTATTAGTAGAACATATTGTAACAGCCTTAATCTATTACAAAAAAGACAGAAATGTTGTTGAAGTATCCTGCTTAGCTATGAATATCTCTTAAGGAAATAATAATTTATCCTCCACCTTTTGTCCAAAAAGAAAAAGTTTGTTTGCAATCAGCAATCAAGGAGGCAGACAGTTCTAATGATAGGATGCCTAAAGTGTAAGTGACAAAGCAGGAATGCTGGGATGTACAGTTAGTGGGGCTACTAAAAGAATTGTTTTCATTGCTTAAAACAAGTTGGAGAACACAGAATTTCTTGTGCTTGTGGGACTTCTGAACTTAACTTTATTATCCCATATAGGGAAAATCATTTGGTTTGTGAATCAATAATAAACTTACATAATGCTTTAATATAAAAACCAAAAAGAATATAAAAAGCCATATACAGTATATCTAAATACCAACATGCATACACATATTAAACATATGCAAATATGTAAACTAAAAAAACTCTGCCATGTCAGTGATTGATGTGTATTCTATTTACCCGTTCCTATTAAACAGCTGAAATGCTGAAGGCACAAAAGATCTTATATCTGGAAGCTTTTATCTGACATTGTAAAAATCTGTTTAATGCTACAGAGCTAGAATTAAATGTCTATGTAGTGCAAGTGTAGGATCATTGAGGATTTGATGGCGCTTTTTAAGAGCCAGGTGTTCATGTAGCTGTTGCACTGAGTTTTGTTCTACCCCTATGACCTACTCGCTGCTTTAATCGGAGTTTGACTTTGTGTTGGGTACACACGTTGCCAAAGATGCAGATTAACTCAAAACACTCTGCAGAATAGATAAGTAAAACATATGGAGAATGTGGCAGTCATTCAACTTATGCACGAAAATAACATTCAGGTGCACTTGGCAACTACTGTAAGTTAATGGATATAAAAATTGAAGCGTTTCACATTTTTTATTTACTTCCAAGAGTCATTTTTTACTTTTTCGTTTATTAGTTTTGTAACAATGAATCATATTTAAAAGTAATACTGATAAAGCACTGCAATTTCATGTGTTAGTAGACTACATTAGATATATACTTTATAACAGCACTTTACAATGGAGTTAAAAATAAAGCCTAAATAGGCTTGTGGAGGCTCAATAGCTTTTATAGATGGCAGATTGCAATTCAAGTGATGTGAAAATGCATTGATTGATGTGTGTTAGTCGTGGAGGGTCTGTGACTAATTGTTGTTCAATTTTCTTAAACATTTTTGAAAGTATACCCAATTAAGTAGTACCCAGTAACTCACAACTGAAAAATATCTATTGATACCAGTTTCTCAATACTAATATAAAATCAATATCAATATTATCCTATGACAAGACAAAAAGAACAAAAATAAGTTCCCCATCTAGATAATTCTATTAGTTAAAACACAGTAATTTGTTAAAATTACAAAAGTAATCAAAAACTTGGAAATGAACTGATTTATTGTATAACACAGAGTTTCTCAGCCTTTAAGTATTTACGACCCGAGTTTTCATAACAGTTTTAATCGCGCCCCCCTAAGATTTTTTTGAAAGGACCCCACTAATACCAATTTGTTCTTTTTTAATTAATGATATATTATAGATGCATATTTTATTATGCCTGCTTAGCTTTTATCGACATTTATCTAATTCTATTTTTCTAGTATCAGAATGTAGTTTAAGTTAATTTGTTTTGGTTTCAATAGATGTATTTTTCATATTTTCGATTCTTGTTTTCTTTTTTTCACATCTTCGCGCCCCCCTTTTTGTTACTTCACGCCCCCCTAGGGGGGCCCGCCCCACAGTTTGAGAACCACTGGTATAACAGGAATACAAATTGTACAGCACAGGCAAGAAGATGAGGGTCTTGCCGCGATTGTTCAATTATATCTGGGACTGAAAGATGATGTGCTGAAGCCACTACAGCCTCCCACCTACAGACGCCACTGTCCGTTTTTAAACCCATCCTATGTTTATCTCAGTTAGGGTAGCTGCACCTTTACCATATTATTAATTAGTTCAAATACCATTTAGCTGCAGGTTGATAGTGTCAGTTCTTTACAATAATAATCTGCAGATATTATTGTTTTAGCCAATTCAGTCTTATAAATGCTAACATAATTGATTTCCCTTTCCATTTACTTTCAGAGAAGTTACTTTTTTGTGCACTATTAGTTAACTTACCTAAAGCAGCAAGAATGGGCGCTGCTGTGTGAGCTGTTTTAGTGTGCGCACTCTGCCCGGTGTCTGACTCACTTACATTGGGCATCCGAGCGGCTTTAGGATAAGTAAAAGAGGCAAATGTACAAAATACATAAGTACTCCATAAGCAACCACTTTCAAGAGTCAATGTGACTTTGAATAATTCCTAGTTGAAGTCGCAACACATTTCTCCATTTTAAGATGATTAAGTCTGCAAATTTGCCAATGCTTTTCATTAGGAATTTTTTTAATTTTAAAACTTCATACAGAACAATTTGTTTGAGATATCTCAATGAAAATTGAACTGTCTTGACAAATTTCTTTGAAGTGTGCCACATTCCAACAAAATTGGCAGGGGAGCAGAGTGGTTTCATGTGGACAGACAGAGGGTTTCGCTACATAGAATGCACCTAAAAAGGATCGAGAGATTTGGAAAATGAAAGCATCAGTAGTGTGTGATAATTGAAATATGAATTATTTTAATCTAAGTGTGATTAACCATTTAAAGTTTCAAGTGTGTATATTATAATGATACTGTAATGGTGCTGACAAGCTGTCTCAACCAGAAATGAATCACCCATAGTATGAGCTTGGATCATGCAGATGAGCGGCTTCAGAGAGATGGCACCAGCCTGCAAAGTCACAGATTCCATCTAAGCAGTCCAAGGATCCATTCTGGCACTCAGTGCCAGTACTACAATACATCTGAAAACAGCAAATATCGTAAATGTCACAAAGTGGCTTGTTGACGAACTGATTTGAAAAACGTGTTGTTACAAAGCAGCTTTAGGGTTTTTTTTAAATTAAGCCTTCTTAAATAATCTTGGAGTTTATTCATTCATGTGGAACTGATATCATAATTTTGAATTATGATTTTGTCAGGTCTGATTTTAAACAGTATTTATTTCTTTCTACTATAATAAAAAAATCCTGGGACAAGACGTGACTTTTTAGCTTGGGACGAGACGTAACTTTTTCAGAGAGATACTTTCATGTCCCGTGAGACGAGACTTTGTTCCGGGGCTGGAAATAAAAGACAAAGAGTAGATGAAAAGTAGAATGTTATAAAGAGGTTCGAAAATGTTGGGATGATACACATGCAGGGCAGGTTAGAGATAATGAAAGTACTAAAATTTGAAAGTGTCAAAAAAATGATAGTAAAGATCGCATTAGCTCAAGCAAATGGAAATTATTACTTGGTGGAATAATGAAACAGCGAAAAGAGATCGAATATATTGTTTGGATTTAAACTTTAAGTCGGAGACTTGTAGATCGTCTAATTCATTGTTGCCATCAGGGAAAAGTAGTGTTTCTTCCCAATGAAGAGGCGTATCCGCGAGATTTAAAAGATTTGTTGTTTGGTGAAAGTGAAATCCACATATGCGAGCGGTACAGACACAAAGTGGCTGGTGCATAGCGCAGGCCAGGGAGGTTGGCAAGCAAAGTGAGCAGGGGGCAAAGCCCCCTAGTTTCTTAAAAAAAAAACCCAAATGTTAGTGAATAAATTTAGTATATTCACATTGTAAGATAAACCTGGTAGTGTATGACAATCTTATTCTTTCTTGTTGATGCAAGGGGGATACTGACAGAATATGAAATTAACAGAGTTAATCATACTTTTAACAATGCAGAGGGTGGACACCCAGTTGTTTAATGCAGCACAGTAATTCCTGCTATTGTTATCAGCATGTGAACACTCAATTGTTTTATTGGGGGATGGTAGGATTCCACCTCGGTGATTTCATCACTTGGGCACACACTATAGTTTTGCCAAACTGTTTTGGTGAAAAGGCTCTTTACCCTCACGGGTCCCTGATTGTGCACTCAGAAAGCCCTGATGGTGGCTCCACCAGAGCCTCCAGGGCATTCCTGTGAAATAAATCCAGAGTAGAAGAGAGACCTTTCCTTAGACTGAGAAATATGGTGCAAGAACTAATGCTGAATATATGTTGTAAAGTTTCTAAACTCTTTTGGGACTCCCCCAATGGGATGACACACCAAAGAACATCCTGAAGTGTGATTGCCGCATCTGTGGAAGACAGCCTATCGGTTGCTGGTGCAACTGCAGGGTCCCAAGCGCTGTAGCAGCTCACCGCGAAAACAAATCCGAAAGGATCGCGGTCACACTATGAGCACCTGCTGTCGATGGGTGATGCAAGGAACATTATAATTGTATGGAACAGTACTACTTGGCCATGACCCTGCCTGATTGCTGTGCCTGGGTATAGGAGAGTGGTAGATCCAGCTACAATAAATAACCATGCTGTTCCTGTTTCAAGCTGAATAAAGTTGGTTTTGCTAAGGTACTGAGAGTCAGCCTCATGTTTTGGGGTGCAGGAGAGGGACTCACACATCATATTTAGACAAGTACAACAAAATCTAGTTGCCATTTTAAAACCTGTTCTATGTCCCAAGAGTTAGTTCCTGCTGTTAGAGTCTAGGATGCTTTAATCCATTTCATTCATGACTGTCATCTTGCTACCATTACAATCAAATGCAGCCTTCACTTTGCAGGTGGTAAACACAGCCAACCATGTGGATTGCCCAACCTTCATGTATTTACTATTGAACACCACTCCCAAACTTCACTGCAGTGTCTCTGCTCTAGACATTTAAACTGATGGTAAAACTCATCTTATTTATACCAATTTCCCATGGATAACCCAATCAGCAGCACAGACTCAGACAACAACATAGCTCTGAAGAACATTGAAGTAAAATAAGCCCACTACAAGATGTGACATTCATATCAAAAATAAATAAAACTTGCCAATGTGTTATGCGTCAACCTAAAATGTTAAATTGTTGTGGTTTATTTTAAAGGTATTTATGCAACTCTTTCCACTTGCCCCCCCTTTTTTTTTTTTAAATGACATGCTGGGCATACGAATGTACACCTTTACAAAACCCTAACCCCAAGGCAGCCTTAACCCTAACTTTTCTCACTTTGCACTTTAGTGTTAAGGTCAGGCTGTCTTAAACTCTCAGCAATTGTACCAGGTCTTGACCTGGGAAATTGACAGGTTGACTTTTGCTACATTTTACTACTAGGAAATTGAAAGGTTGACTTTTATTCTGAATTTGTTTACATATAATCTTGTCCCACAAATTTATGGATGAATTTGAGAGATATCCTATTATGTATCAGGTTTCTCTTTGCTGGAACAGAGCAACCATTCACGTTGCATCCCAGCCAGATTAAAAGGATGCAACCCTGGGTGGAAATCCCATGCTGTGTGGAATGAAATGATAATCTTAACCAGTTGAGCCAAAGAAGAACAATTTCAGCTCAAGCCGCAAGTGTCCCTTCATTGCAGTGCTCAGTACATGTGAGCTCTACAACATTTGAGTGGAAGGAGCTTTCATAAGACACTGCAATAAACTATCTTTATTATTCAACTACTTTGTGAAGTACAAAAAGGTAAATCCGATACTGCTGACAGCTTGTAAAACTGTGAACAAATAGACGAGGCAAGCTGCCTATGATTATGTTAAAGTTGAAATTGGTTGGAACAAAAAACATCAGTGACTACTTGTGTTCGAAACATGTTAGAAACACCTGGCCATTCTAAATCTTGCTTCTACACATTTAAGCATTTGAGATGATGATATTAAACAATGTCATATCAATTTTAAAAATAGTTTTTAATCAAAAACTCTTTCAACTATACAGGTGCTGGTCATAAAATTAGAATATCATGACAAAGTTGATTTATTTCAGTAATTCCATTCAAAAAGTGAAACTTGTATATTAGATTCATTCATTACACACAGACTGATGTATTTCAAATGTTTATTTCTTTTAAAATTAGAATATCATGACAAAGTTGATTTATTTCAGTAATTCCATTCAAAAAGTGAAACTTGTATATTAGATTCATTCATTACACACAGACTGATGTATTTCAAATGTTTATTTCTTTTAATGTTGATGATTATAACTGACAACTAATGAAAGTCCCAAATTCAGTATCTCGGAAAATTAGAATATCAATTAAGACCAATGCAAAAAAAGGATTTTTAGAAATGTTGGCCAACTGAAAGGTATGAACATGAAAAGTATGAGCATGTACAGCACTCAATATTTAGTTGGGGCTCCTTTGGCCTGGATTACTGCAGCAATGCGGCGTGGCATGGAGTCGATCAGTCTGTGGCACTGCTCAGGTGTTATGAGAGTCCATGTTGCTCTGATAGTGGCCTTCAGCTCTTCTGAATTGTTGGGTCTGGCGTATTGCATCTTCCTCTTCACAATACCCCATAGATTTTCTATGGGGTTAAGGTCAGGCGAGTTTACTGGCCAATCAAGAACAGGGATACCATGGTCCTTAAACCAGGTACTGGTAGCTTTGGCACTGTGTGCAGGTGCCAGGTCCTGTTGGAAAATTAAATCTGCATCTCCATAAAGTTCATCAGCAGCAGGAAGCATGAAGTGCTCTAAAACTTCCTGATAGACGGCTGTGTTGACCTTGGACCTCAGAAAACACAATGGACCAACACCAGCAGATGACATGGCACTCCAAACCATCACTGACTGTGGAAACTTTACACTGGACCTCACGCAACGTGGATTCTGTGCCTCTCCTCTCTTCCTCCAGACTCTGGGACCTTGATTTCCAAAGGAAATGCAAAATTTTCTTTCATCAGAGAACATAACTTTGGACCACTCAGCAGCAGTCCAAAGGTGAGATGCTTCTGACGCTGTCTCTTGTTCAAGAGTGGCTTGACACAAGGAATGCGACAGCTGAAACCCATGTCTTGCATACATCTGTGCGTGGTAGTTCTTGATGCACTGACTCCAGCTGCAGTCCACTGTTTGTGAATCTCCCCCACATTTTTGAATGGGTTTTGTTTCACAATCCTCTCCAGGGTGCGGTTATCCCTATTGCTTGTACACTTTTTTCTACCACATCTTGTCCTTCCCTTCATCTCTCTATTAATGTGCTTGGACACAGAGCTCTGTGAACGGCCAGCCTCTTTAGCAATGACCTTTTATGTCTTGCCCTCCTTGTGCAAGGTGTCAATGGTCGTCTTTTGGACAACTGTCAAGTCAGCAGTCTTCCCCATGATTGTGTAGCCTACAGAACTAGACTGAGAGACCATTTAAAGGCTTTTGCAGGTGTTTTGAGTTAATTAGCTGATTAGTGTGTGGCACCAGGTGTCTTCAATATTGAACCTTTTCACAATATTCTAATTTTCCGAGATACTGAATTTGGGACTTTCATTAGTTGTCAGTTATAATCATCAAAATTAAAAGAAATAAACATTTGATTAAACATCAGTCTGTGTGTAATGAATGAATCTAATATACAAGTTTCACTTTTTGAATGGAATTACTGAAATAAATCAACTTTGTCATGATATTCTAATTTTATGACCAGCACCGGTATAGTAGGACTAAACATGTCTTCAAACTTAATATAGAAACACTAGTACAAAGATACAAGATGTTGACGACAGCAATTTTTTGTGGAGAGTATGGTTGGCCAATGTTGAGTGCTCATCACAGCTAGAGTCCACTGTCTGAACCTGGGCCAGAGCACTGTCGTATATAGGTTATACATTCTCCTTATGCCTCCATGAGTTCATCTCCAGGTAACTCCTCTTCTCTGCCACTCCTCAAAAACACATCTTTTAGGAAAATTGGTGCTTCTGAACTGGTCTGTTTTGAATGAATGGGTAATATTTAAGCATGAATTAATGCTTCCATAGATAACAATCCCAAACCTAATTCAGGGATGTAGTGGGCAGAGTTTATTTGAGCAACACTGGGTGCAAGGCAGTTTATCAGCCCTGGATAGGCTACTAGCCCATCACAGCTCCCAGTCATCTACACAACCACAATTGCATATACAGTATCTCACAAAAGTGAGTACACCCCTCACATTTTTGTAAATATTTATTATATCTTTTCATGGGACAACACTGAAGATATGATACTTTGATACAATGTAAAGTAGTCAGTGTACAGCTTGTATAACAGTGTAAATTTGCTGTCGCCTCAAAATAATTCAACACACAGCCATTAATGTCTAAACTGCTGGCAACAAAAGTGAGTACACTCCTAAGTGAAAAATGGCCAAATTGTGCCCAATTAGCCATTTTCCTTCCCCGGTGTCATGTGACTTGTTAGTGTTACAGGGTCTAAGGTGTGAGTGAATGGGGAGCAGGTGTGTTAAATTTGGTAAAATATTTACAAAAATGTGAGGGGTGTACTCACTTTTGTGAGATACTATCAAATTTAGAAAAATCCAATTGACAGAACCTTCAGATTTTTAGGAATGTGGCCGAAAAATTGGAGTACCCAGAGGAAAACCTACATAGTGATAGGGAGAGCCTGAAAACTCAACACAGGCAATTACTTTGCATCCTGAATACTGGGTCCGTGAAGCCACAGTACTACCCATGGCACCACTGTGCTGCCAAAAGCTTTCTACCTTAGTTTAAAAGTAATCATTTCATAAACAAACGGATTACTGACTAATAATACTAAAAATACCAGGTGTACAATAAGTTAGTCATATTGTATATAATTATAGGATTAAGATCAGAGTTGTTAAGACTACCATGCTGTCCTAACTCAGACACTTCAAGTCATTGTTTATTGTTGTAGCTTTTGTTTTTGTATAAATGGTATGAGCATTGTGGTGAATGGACCTTCTGTCTAGTATGAGGAAATGACAACTACATGGTCTTACAACTTAAAAATGGCAACAAGAAGACATCGATTGAGATGATATAATAGACTATTGTTTAGAAGTGGCTAATTAACATATCTTTTATAATGCTTTCTTTTAATACCTCAGGATACATACACACAAGTTTACTTGAATATAATTTGTGAATTTTATGGTGGTAAGTTCGATTGGTTCATCAGTTATATTTAATCATCTTGTACACTTTTAAAATTAGGTGAAGTGTGAAAAAAATATATTTTTCTTAACTTTTGCTAATGATAGGGGCAGAGTGGTGGCTCTGAGACTAGGGATCTGCACTGGCAATCAGAACATTGCAAGTTTGAATCGCATAAGCACCAGAAGTTACTCTATTCCATTGTGCCCTTGAGCAAGGCCCTTAACCTGCAATTGCTTCATCCTGGGTATGATGTTAAATGCATTAAGCCATGCAAGCAGGTCCTCTAACTTGCAGGGAAAACTCGGGGTGGGGTTGGTGGCAGAACTGCCACTCCAAGCACTGAAAAATTTTTTTTATTAGAGATCTGTACATAGACAACATCTTTGCATCCTACGAACAATTACATTCTAAATTTAACTTTCCAGCAACACATTTCTTTCACTATCTTCAAATTAGAAACTTTATTCAACAGAACCTGCTCAATTTTCTTCACCTCCCACCTGCCTCTATGCTGGAGAATATATTCATCAGTTTCAAGGACTTAGACAGCATCTCTGCAATATATAAAACCATTGTACAGTCCATCCCTTTCAAAGATCCAAGAGGACAATGGGAAAAGGATCTCTCCCTTAACATATCAGAAAAGGAGTGGAAGGTAGCAATGCAGAGAATTCACTCAAGCTCCATATGCGCAAAGCATACAATTATTCAACTCAAAATTATATATCGAGCACATCTGTCTCGCTTAAAATTGTCCAAAATGTTTCCAGGGAAAGATCCAACCTGCGAACGCTGCAATCAAGTTCTAGCCTCACTGGGACACATGTTTTGGGCCTGCACCAAATTAACATCATTCTGGACCAAAATCTTTAAATGCCTTTCAGACAGCCTTGGTGTCATAATCCCTCCTAACCCATTAACAGCGGTGTTTAGTGTACTCCCAGATGGGCTTAACGTGGAGAAGGACAAACAAACTAATTGCCTTTACTACACTATTGGCATGTAGACTTATCTTGCTCAACTGGAAGAATCCTAACTCTCCCCTTTTAAGTCAGTGGGTAACTGATGTTTTGTATTATTTGAAATTTGAAAAAATAAAATTCTCACTTAGAGGATCTGTGCAGAAATTTTTCAAAACCTGGCAGGATCTAATCAATAACATTTTAGAATAAGCTTTTAAAGCACAGAGGAAGCAGATTCTCTCCCTATTCTCTTTGTTTCTTCTCCATTTATCTATATTCACTTATTAATTTATCCATTTACTTATTTTTACTAGGTTTAAGTTTTATTCTGCTGCCCATGCTCTCTTTCTCAGGGGTGGGGGTTGATTCGTTTTCAATCCTATTCTTGTAAACTTGATCTATTTGTATGGAATGTTGTGTGATTTCAATAAAATCAATAAAATTAAAAAAATAAATAAATAAATAAAAAATAAACAAAACAAAATCGAACACTGTTTCAGTGTGGTACTGAGGTGTCACCTGTTGCACGGGACCTAATCCGGATGGTATGTCATGTGGTGGGTGCAACATGCTGTAATCAGTGAATGCTCCCAACCACTCTCTCTCTCTCTCTCTCTCTCTCTCTCTGCTAATGATCTGGATTTTTTTATTTTTCTGCTGACCCTTTCTGGTGTTCAAAGGAAGAAACCCAGTACTAAAGGTCAGGGTCACTTTATTGAATTCTCTTCCATATGAGTTATCTTTGATATTACATTGTATTGTAACACAGTATGGACTAATTCTAATAAACTGAGACAAGCATGCTTTTGTAGTGCCTGTGCCATAACAGCAGTATTGAGCACCAGCTGGGGTTTCATCAGTAGCCGCACATAACAGGGAAATATAACTCTACTCATAATGTACTATAATAAATATTCCACTAAAAACATGAGCCCACATCTTATGATCACTAGATTTCAAAATGTAAAAACTTAGTGAATGTAATTTTTACAGGATCCTTTTTAAAAGTTGTTCAATACTGTCACTATAGAAGAACAACTTTTAATGTGTTAAACCCAATGTGGATTTCTTTTTTTTTATTTTAATTGGTAGTGTCATCTGTTGGCTGTGGCAGCCACAGGATTGCCAGCTTTGCCTCTGCTATCAAAAATTTACCTGTGCTCCAATTGTAAAACCGTTAGGCAATTAACTGTAATACATCCAAATTGTGCACATCATCTTAGATAATCGTGACTACTGACTTAACAGTATCAATAAACTTTTGTTAGACTGTTGAGTTTTTCTTCTTAATTGACTTGTATTATTAAGTGATGACTAAGACTCACCAAGTTAATTTCTAAAATGTGTACTGTCATACCTTAAAATGAACACACATACACGCAAGCACACACAAGATCCTTTCCTGCACTGTCAACGCTTCCTAATATTCCACATAGGGACTCACCATTTTCAGAACTAGCAACATACAGGTGTCCCCAAGACACACAAAGGCTCATACATCTTTCAGTTACTGTATATGCCACTTACCAGCAAACAATATGTTATTTCTACCGCACTCATTCTTACAGTTTAAGTACCCATCTCAGTCTCTATAACTTTGCAGGGACAGAGAAAATGATGATTTGCCCTACACTAGGTGCCCTCATATTTACTTTATTATTTCAGTCTCTCAAGATATATGGACAAAGTAAAGAAATTTAAAAGCAACATAGTATAACAGAAAATTAAATAGACAAAAAATCCACAAAGGGAGAAAATGAATCATGTATCTTAAAGTATATATTTTTTTATCCTAAGCTTTCAACTCCTATTAGGAGTCACCATCAGAAGAAAATGATTAGACACAGGAATTCAAAGCAATATACTGTATAGCAAATAAGGAGGGGAGGTGAGGTGGATGTGGGGTTTTGGGATTAATGATGTGGGGTTAGGTGGGTGTTGGATATAAAGTCTTATTTATTATGTGTATGTTCTTTTCTTCAAAACTGCATGTGCTGGGTTCATGTCCAAAAGTCTGTTAATGGTGTTTTCATCGGATAGCCATGATTCTGCCAGCTCCCTGACACATTTAGTATTAGTCTTGAATTTCACTTGCACCAAGTCCCATTTAAATGTGTGTCCAGTTGAACTTGTATGTGCATAAACCAGACACTGGGTGTCCTTCCTTCTGACAGCATTGCAATGTTCCTGTATATGTGAGAAGAGCATTTTTAAGGTTTGTTCAATGCATACAACTGGGAATTAACCACATGGTATGCTGTAAACCATGTTCTGCATCTCTGTTGCCAATTTTCAACTTGTAGCAATAAAAAGCACTATGTGTAGATTATTTATAGACTTGTGGGCTATTTTGATCCCTTATCTGGAAAGGATACAGGCTGTACCTTCTGATACCCTGTGATAAGGAAGTGTGTGCCATTTAGGATGAGGGGTCATGTTAAAGTCAATTGATTGCTGGAGTCTCTGGCATCTCTTATCTAAGCATTGTTTGATGAATGTCTTTGATGGGAAGAGTTGGAAAAGGTAGCACCTTTCGTTCTTTTTAGTCTTTTTAGTATTACAATGGGTGTGAACTAGTGTCTTAATGTAGCTCCGTTTATGTGATGATGGGTGATTACTAGCAAACTAATATTTTGTCTGCATAAAATTCCTTGCAATAAACCTGTAATCAGGGTGGCACCATTACCTCTTTCAATCGAGATGTACAGGAAGTTGATGTGTTGGTTTATTTTTTTTCCATAGTGAACTGGATTGCAGAGAATATTGTGTTGGTGGGGTTGTGGAAACCATTCAATTGATCATTTTTTAATATCACAAATGTGTCCTCAGCATAGCAGATGCAAAGCTTAGGTGTGAACCAAGTTAGAGCCACGCTTTCATATCGCTGCATTACCAGTTCAGCTAACAGTCCAGATAATGGAGAGCACATTGGCATGCCTTCTTTCTGTCTGTGGTATTTTCCATTAAAATGAAAGTGAGTTTTCTGGCAAAGTGATATTAGATGCATTTTCTCCCTTTGTGGATTTCCAGCTAAAATGTGTAGTTTTATATAGTCTTATAAAGCTTACTGAAAATCAGTAATGTCAAGGGTGGATGTTTTCCTGGGTGGTTTTTTGACTCAACAATTATTTGATGCACAAGTTCCTTTCTGGGCGGCACGGTGGCGCAGTGGGTAGCGCTGCTGCCTCGCAGTTGGGAGATCTGGGAACCTGGGTTCGCTTCCCGGGTCCTCCCTGCGTGGAGTTTGCATGTTCTCCCCGTGTCTGCGTGGGTTTCCTCCGGGCGCTCCGGTTTCCTCCCACAGTCCAAAGACATGCTGGTTAGGTGGATTGGCGATTCTAAATTGGCCCTAGTGTGTGCTTGGTGTGTGGGTGTGTTTGTGTGTGTCCTGCAGTGGGTTGGCACCCTGCCCGGGATTGGTTCCTGCCTTGTGCCCTGTGTTAGCTGGGATTGGCTCCAGCAGACCCCCATGACCCTGTGTTCGGATTCAGCGGGTTGGACAATGGATGAATGGATGGATAAGTTCCTTTCTCCTGATATCGAAATTAAATGGTCTCTTTCTGACGTTGCTTCTTCTGTTGTCGCATTTGGTCTTACAGACAAGTTCTATTTATGTTGAAATCGCACATGGGGCTGCGAAACATGTGACATTACAATATGACCGGATAACTGTCCTGGCGATGAATGTCTCTGCCCAAAAGCTCTGCTCCTGTACATATCTGTACAATCTCTTATCTTCATTCTTTTTACTATTAAGTTATAAAACATGTCGGATCATTTTAAACTAAAACCATTATAAATTCCATGCATAACAAAATAGATTTTTTTAAACTTACAAATTACTGGTACATTGCAGAAAAAATGTACAACTATATTTGGACCATAGATAATTAGTCCACAAGAGAGAATGCTTTCAAAATAAATTGACTATGTGCATTAGTTAGTTAAATTGCCTTAAGGGTTCTATACATTCCTTTGTAAATTAGTTCATTTATAGTTAATCTTGGTTTGAGCAAAATTTTAAATATAACTTAATACATAAGCAGTCTGCAGTTTAAAAAAATACAATTTTATTCTTTAGGACAGACTTTTCTATACAACATTGACCCTGTGAAACCTTGATTTTGAACACATAGCTCTGATAATACAATATTTATTGTGGATCCAGTAGAGATGCATGCTCCTCCAGACTCTCTGATTAATTAAACACATTTCAATATACAGTAGTGCTATATTTCACAAAAATGGTTTGATACATGGCTGATACCATGGTGCTGCTATGTCACAATTTCATAGGGCAAGTGTTAGAGTTCCAGGTTTATGAAGATTGCATGTTCTATCCATGTTTGCATGTGTTACCTTTGGGAACTCAATTTCCTCCAGTGTCACATAGATTGGCATGGGCATTGATTGCCGGGCTGTTAGAGCAGTGTTCTTCCACCTACTCTAATCTGTGCTATTAGTAAAGGAAAATAGCCATTCTGATGACTGTTCAAACAATGTATTTTAGTTAGAACAAACGTTTGAGACAACCTGCAACAAAACCAAGACTGATTAACTAGCATGAAATTTCTCAAACAAGCTGCACATAAGTGCTCAAGAAAACTGCAGTTTTACCCAATGACATCTTTATTTGATGGTTTGCATATTTTAAATGATAATAGTGCAAACTACTAGGTGTTGATTTAAACACTGAATCTTTATTGATTTGAACTTTGTTTTATAGACTGCTACACGTCAGTTATTATTACTTGAATGTAAAACAAACTTATTAACCTGAGAGTAAGATTAGCATTGGAAAAGAACACAATTTTATAATCAAACTACTCCCATGGTTTTATTATCAGTTAGTTATGTAATCATTGTTAACTCCACGTGGAGAGAGGTCTTTATGTTTGGGATGCATGTTGCACAGAAAATCACAGGAGAACAGGAGAGGATCTTCAACATCACCCAGTTGAGACTTGTGCATTTCCACAAAAACTGGCAAGATACAAGATCTCTGCAGATTTAAGAAACTTTTTAAGCAGCTATGCACCAAGGCTTGTAGGGACTTATATTTAAACACCAACTGTATCCTTATGTAAGTATCTTTCATAAAGACTCTTTTCAGACATGTTTCCTAGTTTTTGGTACTATTTTTTTTTATTGTGTTTTATTCATATTGCTAGTTTGCAATAGTGTGTACATATTGGTTGGCTGGGCCAAGGTATAGTGATAAGAGCACCTAGTGTGGATGATTGCCAAATTCCCATAGAGGTTAGTGGCTAAGATGGGATACCTACTGTAGGATGGAGAGTTGTGAGTGGGCATCTGCTTTGGTAAGTGGCATAGGTGTTGAGTGACACTCAGGTCTGAAGAAAACTATACTGCTCAAAAAAAATTAAAGGAACACTTTTTTTTATCAGAGTATAGCATTAAGTCAACAGAACATCTAGGATATTGATCTGGTCAGTTAAGTAGCAGAGGGGGTTGTTAATCAGTTTCAGCTCCTTTGGTGTTAATGAAATTAACAACAGGTGCACTAGAGGAGCAAAAATGAGACAGCCCCCAAAACAGGAATGGTTTAACAGGTGGAGGCCACTGACATTTTCCCTCCCCACCTTTTCTGACTGTTTTTTCACTAGTTTGCTTTTGGCTACAGTCAGTGTCACTACTGGTAGCATGAAGCCATACCTGGACTCTACAGAGGTTGCACAGGTAGTCCAACTTCTCCAGTACGGCATTTCAATATGTGCTATTGCCAGAAGATTTGCTGTGTCTCCCAGCTCAGTCTCAAGAGCATGGAGAAGATTCCAGGAGACAGGCAGGTACTCTAGGAGAGCTGCACAGGACTGTCGAAGGTCCTTAACCCATCAACAGGACCAGTATCTACTCCTTTGGGTAAGGAGGAACAGGATGAGCACTGCCAGAGCCCTACAAAATGACCTCCAGAAGGCCAATTGTGTGAATGTCTCTGACCAAATAATCAGAAACAGACTTCATGAGGGTGGCCTGAGGGCCCGACGTTCTCTAGTGGGCCCTGTGCTCACGGCCCAGCACCGTGGAGCTTGAATGGCATTTTCCATAGAATACCAAAATTGGCAGGTCCACCACTGGCACCCTGTGCTTTTCACAGATGAGTGCAGGTTCACCCTGACCACATGTAACAGACATGAAAGGTTCTGTAGAAGCCGTTGAGAACATTATGCTGCCTGTAACATCGTTCAGCATGACTGGTTTGGTGGTGGGTCAGTGATGGTCTGGGGAGGCATATCCATTTAGGGGCGCACAGACCTCTACAGGCTGGACAACGGCAACTTGACTGCCATTAGGTATCGGGATGAAATCCTTGGACCCATTGTCAGACCCTATGCTGGTGCAGTGTGTCCTGGGTTCCTCCTGGTGCACGACAATGCCTGGCCTCATGTGGCGAGAGTATGCAGACAGTCCCTGGAGGATGAAGGAACTGATACCATTGATGGGCCCCCACGCTCGCTTGACCTAAATCCAATAGAACACCTCTGGGACATTATGTTTCGGTCTATACGACGCAGCCAGGTTGCACCTCAGACTGTCCGGGAGCTCAGTGATGCCCCGGTCGAATAGGGAAGTACATGTTTTGCAAAGTGCTGTCACTGTAAAACTAGTCATAGCTGAATTGCATAGCCTAAGTTGAATAGGGAACCTAGAATTTTGGATATGCAGACAGTTCCTCTTATCTTAAGACTAAAGTGTACTTCTCCTATATTGATCTAATGTGTCATCTTAAGCTACTTGCAAACTCTATGTAACCGCAAAATGAACTGCCATATTTCCTCTTTTTGTTTAAGAATAAAGACTGGTTATAAAAAGCAAAAAACTTCTTGTTTTGGGCAGGTTGTCTGATCTGACCTATCCTGTCAGTAGCAACTTGAGCTGGCAGTCGGGCAGCCTGCCTCCTCTCACCAAGAATAAAGAAATTGCTTTTTATTTTAAATTGGTGTTTTTGTCTCCTGTTGTTTTTCCAACTTTAGCGTCCACAAGATCTAATGTGTTGTCAAAGTGTTCCTTTATATTTTTGAGCAGTTTATTAGGTCTACTCCTGCCAAGTCTCTTTGCTTGAGGCAGCCACAAGCCATACATGTGGGGAGCTATAAAGCAGCTATGCCTAAGTCTCATTTTGCTTAAAGCAGCTGCCTACACGCAGGTAAATCTGTTCCTATAGGGCACTTATATGATTGGGACTTTATCCTATTTTAGATACTTCAAGTCATTGTTTATTGTTACAGCTTTTGCTTTGGTGGAAATGGTAGGAACATTTTGGTGAATGGATGTTCTATCTAGTATCAGGAAAGAAAAGCTATGTTGTCTTAGTCACATCTCAAAGAGACAACACAAAAACAACGATTGTAATGATATAATAGACTGTGGTTATGAGGTTGCTAAGAACTTTGTATCATTTTTTGGAATTTGTAGGTTTCAGGGAGAAAAAAACAAAACAAAACAGGAAACAGGGTGCATTGATAGATGAACTAAATATATTACCTGAACTTTATGGTTTGATGGGTTCACATGGCATGTTTATTTATGTGGCAAACTCTTAATTAGTTGAAAAATGTAAGAAAAGAAAAAGTATGTTAACCTTACTGGCGATTCCAAATTGGGCCCTGAGTGAGTGCTGAGAGACTGGCACCCTGTCTCCTGCTGCAGTCTCCCACAACCCAAAATTAGATTAAGCAGTCTAAGAATATTTTTTAGTGTCCAATTTATCTTTTTTACTTTTAAAGTAAGCCAGAAGACAAAAAAAAAACAAAAAAAAAATGTGGTGACAATCATTTTTTTCTTTGCTCATACTCTATGCTGAAATGTAGTTTGCATTAGATCTTATAAATTGCTTGTTTTGTTTGAGGTTTACATGTTTTGTTTGGCCACCACCATTTTATGTCTACAATTCTATGATGGTGCATTGTTCCCAGGCATAAGTAAGATATGTGAACGTTTCTTAGTTTTTGTATTTGCCTCAATAATTTTTCTTTAAGGCTTGGATATTTAATTATTCATTTATTAATATTGTTCAATGTATTATACTTTGAATTCTCCTGCATCGTTGCTACTTTGTGGTGACCTTTTACTAGGGGATGTGGTCAACAGAAGTCTTGCTTGATGATGTCATCAGCACAACCATATAAAGCAGGGGTGGGCAACATCAGTCCTGGTTGGCCCCAGTGGCTGCAGGTTTTCATTCCAACCCAGTTGCTTAAGTATACGCCAATCCTTGCCAGTCTCAGACCTTATTTAATTTTAGGGCTTGTTAGTCTGCAATGTTAGGTTCTTATATTGTAGATTTTTTCCTCTCCAAGGATATCATCCAAATGATTTGAAGCTTAAATCGGATAATTTTCAGTCTGTCACTTTTTTCCCTTAAGTGTTTTATTAAACCAAATAGTGTATGACGAATCCACACAGGTGTAAATTGAAACAAGTTAGAGAACTGCTGGCTCCCTTGTCATTTACATCTTATTTCTGATAAGGAGCCATTAAAACACTGAACGCAGCTGTTTAAGATTGAAATAAGCAATTAAGGGTGGGGAACCATAATAAGCGAGACCACTAAAATGAAGCATCAAAATGTCACTTAATCAATAAGTGCTTCATCAGCAATAATTCACATCTTGTTAAGAACCTGCGCTCGAACATGTTTGCGGCCACTGTGACTCTCCAGAACCGACACTCCCACCCCTAATATAAAGGCTGGTGAGATGGACAACACTTTCTCCAAGATTGTGGATTTTCTCTAAAATTATTACTGTATGTGTTAGGTGCTGGTTTAGCATCACAAGGCAAAGAACTGGACATTCCCTTTTGACTCTGATTTACAAAATGTTATTGGGATTGGGTGTAAGGGTGTTAGGTACACTTGGTAACAAACCTGGCAAGTTTCCTGACCATGCTTCTGTCTCTTCATCTCCTAATCTTGATAAGTTAAAATCAGTTAGCTATTGTACCACCTTGACAGAGCACACATTGGATGCACACTATGGCGGCCATGTTATATCCCCTTAACAACAGTGAAGACTTCAAATAAAAGGACTGTTTTGTCAGGAAATATAAGGATTTTGAATTTTTCAAATGTCTGATTTTCAATTTCTGTTTTGGCTCCGTGTTTCTCAGAATACTGAGAAAGGCTGACAATTTACCTGAATAGTTAGCATCTCTGCTGCTTGTAACTGGAATAAATAAAATAACATGCTTTTTCAGACTTTTTCAGGTTTAAGACGGAGGTGCCACAAAAGTTACCAAAATAATAACTAGCTTACAGAAGCCAAGTGTTCATAGCAGCCTCACTTTTGATCATTCAATAATGGTCCCAGTAGTAAATCACAAGTCCTACTCTGACGTTTGTGGAAAATGAAGCCCTGGCCTTAACAGACTTCAGGAAATGGGCACAAAAGGGAAAACCCCACAATATGTCAATGTTTGAGGCTCAGCTAAAGACAAATAATTTCCCAAAAACATGATTAATTGCTTTAATCTAAGCTAGTTCTAAAAGGCTAGACTATCAAAGACAGCATGAAAGGAATTTTTAAGGGAGTAACAAGACCTTGAAAAAATATTCCCATTTATATCATCTTGAGATTATAAGTAATTCATATTATACATTTTGAACTTCTGCTTCAAAGATTAAAAATAACTTTATTAAACATGATGTGCTCTTATAACACCTAGCTTGTACCTTAACTACCCCTCCGCTAAACTTCCTTACTGTTTCTCCCCATTGCTACAAATGATTATATGCGAGTCTGCCAGCACATTGACTATCTGCGTCAATATTCAGGGATTCTAGATGTGTTCAGACCCCTTCACTATCTGCACACTTTATTGTGTTGTATATTTCTTTTTTTAATATAGAGAGTTTTTTTTAATCTATGTTTTTTACTCCCACAATTGTAAGTGCCAATACAACAAAAGGCTTTTAATAGCCATAATTCCTAGCAAAATTGGAAATTAAGGTTAAAGCTATCTTATGCAGTAATATACTACCTCAATATACAATTGGTCTCAAAAATTGTGAAATGGAAGAAGTCAAAAATTGAACTTTTTGGGCAGAGCCACTAGTACTATGCTTATTAAAAACCAAGCCCTGGTCATCACCTGCCTAATACTATCGCTATAGTGAAGCATAGTGGTAGCTGCATCATGCTATGGCAGTGTTTCTCAGCAGGAGCAACAGGGAGACTGTTCAGAATTGGGGGAAAGATAAATGCAGCTAAATAGAGAGGTCCTTGAGTAACACCTGTTCCAGAGTGCATGTGACCCAAGACTGTTTTGACGGTTCACCATTGAGCACAACAATGACCCAAAGAAAACAGCCAAGACAACACAGGACTGGCTTTGGGAAAAGCCTGACTGTTCTCGAGTAGCCCATCCAAAGACCCATAGAACATCTGTGGACATCAAGACCTGAAGAAAGCAGTTTACAGATGCTTCCCATCCAATGTAATAGAGCTTGAAAGAATATGACGGGAAGAATGGAATAAATTGCCACTAATCAATGTGTGGTAAGATTCAAAACTGTAATTGCCCCAAAGAGTTTTCTACAAAGCACTGAAGTAACCATCTGAATACATGTATAAATGAGAGATTTCAGTTTGCAATTTTTCAATAAACTTGCAAACCTTTCCAAAAGCATTTTTTCGCTTTGGTATTATTAGCTATTCAGTGTAGATTGATGGGCAAAAACGACAAATTTGACAATTTTAGTGAAGGGGTCTGAACTTTGTGAATCCACTGAATACCAATATGAACAAAATGTACAGTTGATCTATTTTAGCTCAGTTCATATTCTAGCCTAGTGTTATTCACTTTCAATCTATGTGCTACATTATTACTGTATAGAATAGAGTGACATTATTACTAGCATGTCAGAACATGTAACTTATTGCCACTCTTCAGAAACATGATAAAGAAGAATGTAGTAAAATACATAACTTCATTTTATTTAGAAGAAAATGCAAATCTTACGCCTGTTTTCATACCACATGTTCAGTTATGCTATCATAATCTGAATCCTTGAGGAACAAATCTGGAGAAAGACTCTAGGATACAGAGCACTTAAATAACAAAATAAGGGGTTTGTGTGCAATACCTTGTAAGGTTCACTGTGTTGAAATTGTGCTCCTGTTCTTTTTAAGAAGGTTGATTTTGTTTGCCTTCTATACCAGGAGTACTGAATGTTGCAGGCAATACACAACAATAAATCTATACATAAAATATCATACATACAGGGTTTGCCAGGGGGTTTATAAAGTAACAGTTGAACTTTATTTAATACTACTTGAAACAGAACCAGGTTTAAAACCCATCTTGGTCATAATCAGTATTTGTATTCCAGCTTATTAAGCACTGTCTTACTCTTTCTCATAATAAAAAAGGCATGAACACAGGTGTTATGTGTGCATTCTGGACTATATTCTACTTCAGATTTTAAGCTCTTCCAGAACTGTTGGTGCTCACACCACAAGAGATATAATAGTAATTTGCGTTACTATTGAAAAATGTCATATTTGTTTGTTTTTCGTTCTATTTATTGATAGGTTCTGGGTTGACACTGTCCTGCAAAATTCAGAAAACAGGAAGGTTGGGGTTTATGTCTCAAATTTAACATATCATGATTCCCATGAGTTAAATTGTTTTAATTGTTTAATTATGAACAATGAGTTAATTGTTCATAATCACCCATCTTTAGTAAAGTAGTAATTCACTAGAAACTACCCTAAAATGATGTGTTACCTAATTATTTTTTTTCTTGTGATCTATATATTGTATTAATTACAGAAGCACTAAAAAGAGCAAGGTAACATGTTTACCCAATTACTGCCTCCATTTTCAGAGGTAGTGGAAAAGTCTCAAAGTGATCACACATTACATCTCTCTGCTTCTATATATTTTGTGCAGTTTATAAAAAATGAATATATAGTTTAAGTCATATGGTAGGATTGGCAATAATTACTATGGGCTTTGTCTAGGTATAATGGGATATTTCCCCAAAAGAAAGAGGTATGTGCTGGTTAATCAGCATCTCTAATGTAGCCCAGTTTGGCTATGTTCTCTAACAGACTGTAATCCTGTCCAGGGTGGATTCTTATCTTTTGTCCAAAGCTGCCAGGACAGGCTTTGGATTTTTATAACCATGTACTGGACTAAATGGGTTAACAAATGGATAGATGAATAACATAAAAAAAAAATTCAAAGACAGATTTTGGGATTTTTTTTTAGAAAATTAATTCATTGTTAAAATATGTATTCAGTTTTTGGAAGTAATGTTAAAATTTGTATATTAAGTTGGAAAAAACTTGCATGGATTGTGTTTATATTTTTTATGCTTTGTATTTATTTTTATAAAGATTAATGGTTTTAATCTGCATGACTTCTGATCGATGTTGCTTTCAACTCCAGGAACAGCCCTCCACATATAATGCACTGTAACTACACTGTCTGCTTACCACAAATAAAGAAATATTTTTAGATTTTCAAAAGAAGGTAATGGATGTTTCTGTTTTGATTGACAGTTGTGAAATCTCTATATTTCCACAGTTCTCATACACATGAAGAATGACAAGCAAATATTGGTTACAGACCTTTAACATCAGTTATGTGTCTGAAGTGATGCTATTTATTTCTGTCATGAGTCAAAGTGCATTTTTTTTACTCTACCTTTAACTCCAGTTTCACATTTTTTTAACTGGAAACTCATGAAACAAGGCTTCATTTAATAACATTTAAAATGATCATCAACTAGCTATTGTTTTGCATTGCTTGACAGCACTTGTAATAATAATACTTCCTTCAAAAAATCTACATTGGTCATCAACACTTGCAACACATCAAAGTCATGTGCCTCAGACATCCATCCATCTATCCATTTTCCAACCCGCCGAATCCGAACACAGGGTCACGGGGGTCTGCTGGAGCCAATCCCAGCCAACACAGGGCACAAGGCAGGAACCAATCCCAGGCAGGGTGCCAACCCACCGCAGGCCTCAGACAGCCTGGCAAGTGAACCCCAACCACAGAAGACCAATGACTGCTATTTTCAAGGCCTAATTAAATGCTGTGGAGGAATCAATGTAATGTTAAATGTGAAGTTAATTATTGAAATGTGTCAATAATGAATTGTTCATTTTAATTAATCTAATGACTATTTAAAAAAAATACAAAACATATTAAAGAACTATCTCTGAAAAGTGTTTTATTTGTTTCATTTCAACCCATTCAGGGAGGATCTCTACCCATTTTTGAAAAATTATAAATGAACTGGTATCAATTACTTGGAAAGAAACTATTGCAGTGTACTTAAGCAACAATAATTATGCATTTCTTCACAGCAAACAGTCCAAGCAAAGCCTTTACAGTTACTTTGTGTAGCTAAGGAAAATGGCCATGCTGTATAATATTAGGTAGATCATCACACAGCATTATCATCTCTTGGACATAACCTGTAGTGCCAACTCCTGACTAAATTGAAGCATATATTTAAATGGCGAATGAAAATCAAATCTCTGACAAAGTAAATAACTGGATAAATTGGAAAAATGTTCATGAGCATCCAAATGTTACCTAAGAACTGCATCAAATATCATGCAGCAACATGACATAGAGAAAGCAGCTTCTTTTCTTCTCTTCTCTATATAAGACAACCAGTACAGATGGAATTTTAGGACATGTATTAAAAACCTGCAATAAATGATTAGTTCAATTGCTGTATTTAACATCTTACCAAGAAAATATATGGTTCTTGCCTGTTAAAAAAGACATTCACCCCTGTAACAAAGCAAAAAAAGTGGACTGCCCAAAAAATTGACTGGTGGCATTGATTCACATTGCGATAAAATGCATCAAGAATTTGGTGTTGGGGTTCATTAAATGGCATGATCATGATTCTTTGGGGCGGCACGGTGGCACAGTGGGTAGCGCTGCTGCCTCGCAGTTGGGAGACCTGGGGACCTGGGTTCGCTTCCCGGGTCCTCCCTGCGTGGAGTTTGCATGTTCTCCCCGTGTCTGCGTGGGTTTCCTCCGGGCGCTCCGGTTTCCTCCCACAGTCCAATGACATGCAGGTTAGGTGGATTGGCGACTCTAAATTGGCCCTAGTGTGTGCTTGGTGTGTGGGTGTGTTTGTGTGTGTCCTGTGGTGGGTTGGCACCCTGCCCGGGATTGGTTCCCTGCCTTGTGCCCTGTGTTGGCTGGGATTGGCTCCAGCAGACCCCCGTGACCCTGTGTTCGGATTCAGCGGGTTGGAGAATGGATGGATGGATGGATGATTCTTTGGAAAAACCTCCATATTGCAATCCATTCACAACAGATCCAGAAGGATGCCATATCCCTTGCACTTCATATCATCCAGACACACACAGATAATAAACTGCCATGTCATGGTACAGTTCATAAGCTACAGCTTAACATCAAACACTGCTGTACCATCAAAGCTCATCATCAGGCTCTTAGACTTCAGACTCTGTCACTTTCTGTTGCTGGATTTTGTACTTCCTTACTGGAAAAACTCAACATACATGAGATGACTTATAACCTTCTCCAAGTTGCTATCATTGGGAATATTTTAATTTAAATGTCTTAACAGCTGTTTTATAGGTTTGCAAAGTTTTCTCTCCTTGGCCTGATTTTTTTTTTTGCTTTCTAAATATCACAGTATTATTCTGCAAACATTATCAGACCAAACCCCTTTGTTTCAAGTCAAGATTTGAACATTAGAACACTTGCAATGAGAACGGGCCTTTCATCCTAACAAGTTCATCTATCCCATTCAGCTAGATTCTCCAAAATAACATCAAGTCAAGATTTGCAGGTCCCAAAAGTCCTATTCTCCACCACATCCATCCATCCATCCATTATCCAACTTGCGATATCCTAACTAAAGGGTCACGGGGGTCTGCTGGAGCCAATCCCAGCTAACACAGGGCACAAGGCAGGAACAAACCTTGGGCAGGGCACCAGCCCACCGCTCCACCACACAACTTAGTAATTTATTCCATATGTTTGTGTTTCTTTGTGTGAAGAAAAATGTTCTAATATTTGTACAAACTCTGCCCTTAACAAGTTTCCCACCATGTTTCCATCAGTTGGAAGAATTATTTATGCTAAAGTCACAGCCGGTATCCAGTGGACTAATTCACTACATACTTTTAAAATACTTTAATCACATAACCTCTTAACCTCCATTTGCTATCCTCATTGCTCATATCTCTTAGTCCTGGAATCAACCTAGTCACTCTCCTCTGGGATTTCTCTAGCACTGCTGCATCATTTTTGTAATATAGAGACCAAAATTGCACACAAGTATGTTATATGGTACGTTATCGAGGCATTTATTACTTCACTGTCAATTTCTTTTTATCATCTTTTGTTTTCTATTCTTTGCGTCTGCCTACTAGTGCCAGCAGGCCAAACGCAATTTTGATGTTATATGTATAACAGGACCTACATCCTTGGCTGTCAACTGTGTCACTTAAACTTAATTTCTCTTTTTCTTGCCTTTATTACTTGTACTATTACATTTCCTTCTGGGATGTCTAAAGAGACGCATACTGACAATTCCATTTCATATTCAACAAGCTATAATTAACAGCAGGGAGTTGCAACATATAAAAATTATTACTGATGGACAGCCTCAGGAAAAAAAAATATATACAGTTAACCCATACAATTCACAGGTATTGTGTGCTCCTAACCCTTGCGAATGCAAAACTCCAAAAATACATTGAACAACTCAGGCTCACACAAACAAGTGCATGCACGCAGAAAGGCAATACAAATAGAGCACAATTACAATGTTACATGTGTGACAAATCTACAAGGGCATGCCAGCCACCTAACCTGACACAGACAGATGCAGAAGACACACTGATAAAAACACAAGTGATTTTATTTTTTTCTTCACTTGTGGGCAATGCCTTCCCCGTTCTCACAAGTATAAGACACAGTCCCAAGCACAAACACAATAAATCAATTACTTTTCCTTGTTCTTTCTCTTTTTTCATCCACTTCTTCTCAGCAAGCTTCATCACTCTCCTCCCGACTCAGGCTCGCCGAGTAGTGTCTGCTGGCTCCTTTTATATGTTACCCGGAAGTGCTCCAGGTGCTTGATGACCTACTTCCGGCAGCACTTCCGAGTGTGGTGAAAGGATCACCCATATGGGCTCTAGAGCAGCTGCAGTACCCCCTGGCAGCACCCCCGAATCCCAACAGGGCTGTAGACAACTCCATCTCCCATAAAGCCCTGCAGGAGTCCGAGGCACCACTGCAACCCATGGGGGATTCCATCTAGTGTCCCAGGGGAGGTACTGTTCTGCCCATTCTTGCTCTCCCAGTTCTCTCTAGCTGGGCAAGGACCCTGGCCGTGTATGACACGTGGTACTGTATTTAGATAACAGTAAAATACAAAACAAGTTTGCACTGTATACCTACACCTAACTATAAGTAAAAAAAAATCCACTGTCCCCATTGGAGTAGCTGCTGCAAAGGCTTCACATATTTCCTGCTATTTTTTCTTGACATAACTTACTGAAGCAGCTGACTTCACCAAACAAAACAAATCCAGTAATACAATATTCTCTTGTTGGGTCATCGCTTTCTTCTGTTTCGTGGGAGCTCTTTCAGAACCACTAGAAGCACTATGTTTTGGACCCATGATTATATTCTAAATTCATTGTACTAAATAAGATGAGAAACGCACAATGGAATGATCAATGCACAAACAAATCATGTATGAGAGGCTGGCTGTGCAGACAAAGAAAGGTGGTGTCCCCAGATAAAGTGCGTAGTTCCGCAGCTCTTTAGTGAATGGTAACCTTTTAAATAAAAGTAACTTAACTATAAGAAATTGTGTACATTTAAGGTAGTGAACAATACAAATGATTGATATTACATTTATTTTATGCATTTATGACTTACTAAACCTTTTAAGTTTTCTTGATGTTTTCTAGCCTACAGGCGACATCTGTGGTTTTTCTTTTGGTGGCAGAAAATCTCCCATAATAATTTCCATTTAATTATTGAAACCCATGAATAAGCAGATCTCCAAACCCATGAATCGCAAGGGCCGACTGTATAGGGTATGTGAGATACATGTTTATTAGTTCACAATCTTCCTAAATCATTTGATAATAGCTCTTGCAAAATCACTAATAAAGATATCATGTCTATATTTTAAAGTTACATTTCAAATGTACATTTCCTTCTCCCCATATTCTAAAAAACTGCCACATTTCATGGGAGTTAACTGCAATAAAATACTGCATTGAAAAATGTATTGTGTAATCACAGCTTGCTAAGCCATCTACCATCACAAGACAGCAAAACACTGTAAAATTGAACTTAGCTTGGTGCATGTTGCATTTTGGGACATTTTCTTACAGTTTCAGTCATAAATAAAAAAAACAAGTTAAAAGAAATACTGGCCACAGGAACACTGATTGTACGTTAAAAAAAAAGTTTCTAACATTAGAAAGTTTTTATTCACACAGAGAACCAGAGACACAAGGAATACCTGACCAAGTAGTGAGGTGGACATAATGAATGTAAAGACCTTCAAAACTCAGCTGGATGTAAATTTGGTGAAAGTACGTGAATTTGTAGGTGAAAGTGTAAAAAAAAAAAAAATCTAGTAAAAACACATTAATTGTGTATTTTCACAGTCCAGTACAATAAATGGTCAAAACAATGATTTTAAATAAATTCATAAAATGTAATTTAAGTGGTGTTTTAGCTGTCAATATTAACTAATTGTTTCAATGTGCAAAACATTTTATAACTAACTAACTGTGCTACCTATCTAAAATGGGTTGAAACCTAAAAAATCAATGTAGACCTTAGCATTAATGTTTACAGCGCACCATCTATTGGAATGTATTTTGTAATGCATCAAGTAATAAACTTCATTGCATTTGTCATTCCAATAGGTGATGCATCACAATCATTTGTAGTACTAAAAAACATTAATACAAACGTTTGTGTAGTGCCATCTGTTGGAATGACGAAAGTAATGCATAAGTCTCTATTACATGCCATTTGATAGACGATTCATAAAAGTAATGTTAATGTTTGTGATGTGCCATCTGTTGGAATGATAGTGACATAACCAAACAGACACACAGGCAGATACACAGACACTTATCCTTTCATTAAGATGGATTGTTGTACTACTGTAAAGTCACAACAGTTAAGAATTGTAAATTTGCATAAAGTTAACATATTTGCAAAAAGAATGCTGGTGTTGCAACAATAATGTAAGTTGCTCCCAATGGCTCCTACATCTTTGCATTTTAGACAAAAAATTGCAGCATACCCTACATTTATAAAGTAACCTTCTCAACCACACATCATCATACCGACTGTACTGAATATTGATATCATACCAATGTACACAAACGACTGTCTACAAACATTTTGTTGGTCAACATCTCTAAAAATTTCTAATTGGTAACTGAACAGTAAGTCGTTTAACCATTACATTACAACCACTTTATTTTACAGAACATTAATACAATTTTTAGGCTAAATATTTTTAATTGGGTTACTATTGCAAATTTACAGTTAATTACTGGCTGTTGACTTACATTACAGTTATAGCAAACGTAAAAATTAAAGAAAATGTAACATGAAAATGGGCAATAAATGTAATTCAACAGGAGAATGCTGCTACATCACAATAATTATGTGACCCAGCTTGCAGTGAAATCACTGTATAGTTTTTTGGTTTTTTTAGCCTACAGTAATATGATATACTGTAGTAAGATATTATGAAAGTAATGCATCTAGAAGCCAGTAACTCACTGTAAATTTAGTGTCAAATAGATTACAGTATATTTAACAAGATAGCACTTAGCTCATACTAACATACAAAGAACTTTATGCCATTGTCTGTCTGCTGACTGTTATTAAGGTGCCCTGTGTCCATGGCAATGCTGATAGACAATGGTACTCAACTTTTATTCTTCCAATGTCTCCCATTATGCTATCAGAATATGTGAGGCCCCCTACACAGGCCACGATATTTACATTTACCCTCTTGTACTTTTGCTGCAGTACTGACAAAGGTGCTTGTTTTTAAACTTAAATTTATCAGCTAGCTGCTAGTGCTGTTACACTGCCTTTATTTTATAAAACATGCTACAAAATTAACAGGCCATTTTGAAAACAACCTGAAATTTTTATTAAATAGAAGTGTTTTTTTTTAATTATTGCCTGAATTTCTTAATCATAGTATAAAATGAGTATGTACTTTCTGGGGAAAAATAATAACCAGTAATTTCCAAAATACAGAATTTCTCATTGCAGATATTTTTAATAGCAACAAAACTGCTCACTACTCATTTGGTTCATGTATTACTTTTTTTTCCCCAAGTTGAATTTATTTCTTCACAATCATGGTATATTTTAATTTGCCACTTGAAACTGTTTTAAAGTGAAATGTTTTTATAAACTTTAAAAATGTTTTGTCTGTTGTTACACTGTACAATTGGCCTGTAGGGTACCAGAGTCCAACGTTGAAAGAAACAGCTCTAAAATCTACCAAATACATCCAGCTTGGACCCTGGTACCCTACAGGCCAATTGTACAGTGTCATTTGACAATGACTTTCCAAGATGAAAATTAACCAATACCATCTCTCACTCCCACCCCACAATTGGCGTGAAGGGTGCTGCTGGCAAGACAAATGAGGTAGTAAAGCGCACAGCCACCAGCCTCCTTTTAAAATGGCTGAATCTCAACAGTAGTTTGTTTTTTTCCTTCTTAAAATGACATGGATGCACTCTTTTGATGCGAATCAATACTCTATAACATGCTAAGCAACAATATGCTAAGACATAATATGCATTATATCAGAAGTGCCTTTCATAGTATTTTTAAGCCATTTGAGTTATATAAATGTTTCAGACTATTTGTAATGATGTCTATTTTATAATCTTGTAAAGTTTCAGTGATCAGTTTGTTTATAATAAAAAATGGGGGAGCAAAACAGGTAGGTAATTGAAAGTAATGTCACTTAACAGCACTGAACTATGAATATACTATTGTGATTTTAGTAAAGACAAAGGCTCAGACAATTAAGGAGAACTTAGTATTGTAAGTGTAGATGTGTAGCATTGTCAGATAGATTCAGAATTTGTGCAGATCTCAGCTTCATTACAGTTCATAGAGACACAGTGCATTGATGTTTTCTTAAAAGTGCACGTTTGATTAAAGTTCACTCTGATGAAATTCTTTCCAGCCTAAATGAACAAAACAGTGTTTAAATGTCTAAAACAAAAACTTCTGTATACAGCTGTGTTTACGGTGTAATCTGAAGAGATTGTCAAACTTCCCTGTTTTCTGTTGTGAACTTGGAGCTGCTGAGCACAATTTCTCTCGATAACATCTCAAAATACCCACTAGAAGGGGGAAAACCATCAAACTCCAGCTAGTCATAAAAAGGGCAAACAATCTTTATAAATAAAAATAATTCTTTTTACACAAAAATGCTCTGTGGCATAAAATAAACTCAGAGGAACATAAGGGTAAAGGAGTTGCCTGAAAAGGCAAAGACATTCCAGAGGCAAATTTCCAATACACAAATCCAAAGAATATTCAAAAATAGAGCACAGAGATAACAAAAATCCAATGATAAAGGTAAGCACAGAAAACTCACAATGAATCTTAACAACAGCTTGTCATTCAACGAACTGCAAGGGACTGTGGGTTTTCCTCAGCCTTTAAAGGGTTGAGGGAATTCCTCTTGTTGGGCCACCCACAAAACACATCACTTGGAAAAAAAATGCATAAATAAAGAAACTAAATAATCAACAATGTCAATATAAAAATGACAAAAACAGACATTCATGAAAATTTGAACCCCAACTAGTTTGGAGACCTGAGCTGAACCATGAGAATTTCTTGTGAAGGCTAAGTAGCAGATGTAATGTATTCTTTTGAAAAGGGATTGCAAATACGAGTTTGTTTTGACAATTAAATGGTTTACTGCACCCTCATGTGAACCTAATTCTGTTTATTTTTTGTATACTTGCTTTGTTATCTTTCTTATTGGACTGGTTTGACCCGTTGCTAAGGCTGAAAATGGTAAAGAAAGTAGCAGCTGCAACATGTAGAAGTATAGCACTATATAAAAATTCACCAGAGCAAGGTCTTGGAACAATGGACAGGCTATCATTTTGTGTCAAAATATGGTATCATTTGTCAACATTCACTTCCATAACAAGTGAATCCATCTCCTTCAAAACACTTGCAAACTCCTACACACATTCTGCTCTACTGTTTGTAGCATATTATCCACTCGCAATAATAGACAATATTGCTGATGTTTATATACAGACTAGGGGGCTTCGCCCCCTGCTCGCTTCACTCGCCAACCCCTGTGTTTGGTTAATTGGATATACAATTTTACATTTTTTTTTTGGAATTGTTTCAATTTCATTATTTTCACTTTTACTTTAAAGCTTCATTAAAAACAATATTTTTTGGAGACACATTGTGACAACGCAACATATAACTGCCCATGAGTGAATATTGTTTCTGTTTCTGTAATAAATAATCCGTGTTTTTCTGTTTGTCCCTGTGATTTATTGATTGTCATAGCAAAAGCTATTCTCACGGTAAACTGTAAACATTTTACTACGAATGGCATATCACGATCTCCTTTGGTGTGTAATGTTATTTGCGGAATATATACATCACCTTTCTTTTTGCCTGTTAAAATTTGCATCGCTTCTCCGAGATCATCAATATACACCCGAAGGAATTGTGTACTCTTTCAAATTTAACTTGTCGTTCCTTTAACTGTTGTGGGACCACAGATTCTCATAGCATATGGTCCATTATTGTGTAAATCCACGTTTTGTCCATTGAATGATGCGAATGCGAAAAGACTTTGTTGTCTACTCTTTTTTTCAGACCTCAGTTTGTCCTGGTATTTTTTCAATTACACCTGGTTCTGATGATTAATCACCTTTTGTTTGCGGTAATGCAATCGTTTCTATCTTTTCTTTGATACTGTAGTGACTGACATGATAAAGTGTCACAAAAGTTTTACTTGAACAATCGCTGACTTCCTAACCCCAAACACAACTTTCTAGCACCCTCTCCAACGCCCCCCCCACCACATCAAATCAATACCCCGCTATCAGTCCTCCGCCTTCCCTCAATCGGACCTAACAGTCACTTAAAACCAAAAAGCCCTCAACCTGGCTGGGACGCTACAATACTTTCGAATTTCACTGCTTTCATATTCTGTACCTTTGTCTGCATGTGTATCGCGCCATCGTTTGTTTGAGCTTTTCGAATTCCACTGCTTTCATAATCTCTTATCTGCCTTTTTTCTCTCCAATGCCTTTGGGTCTCTATTCTCTGTATTGTCCTTATACGCTTTATATGCGCTGAGAGCACATGATTTGTGTGTACTACGTGCTTTTACAAGATTGATTTTTTTTCGATGGGTGTGCTCTTATATATTCTGTACTATCTTTGTGGACCTTTGCGGACCCCGTAGTGTGTTATATTTGACTCTGGGGTGCAGTGCAGAAGCCTCTTTTCTGTGTGGCTATGTCGTTAGCTATGGGCGCGTTGTTTATCCAGGCAGGCTCGTGTTTGTATATCCGTCAGTCGAGCTCGTTCGTTTTGAACCCGTGCCTGCTTTGCTTCCGCAGTTTCAGACGCGTGTTGTAGGCGCCTGCGTTCATTGATCTTATCCAGGTGGGCTCGTGTGTGTATCGTTGAGCTGTATTGTGTTTGAATTTGGTGTAAAGCGTTCAGTGGTTTGTACAATCCCAAGCAGCACATTATTCCTAACTTCACTCCGCAGTAGTGCCACTCACAATATGGCGGTGACGCCTGCTGCTATTTCCGTTAGTTGAGCTGTACGCGCCTGCGCAGTATGTCTAATGGTCCCATCGCCGTGTACCTGCGTCCATGCCATCTGGTTTACCATTCTCGGTTAGTAATATGGATAATAACAGCACTTCTTACTTTTGTGTGTATACAAGCAGGCAAGATTACTTGCCCTTGCCTGACACATTTGTTGTGGTAGAGAGCTCATTAGAAATGGCAATCACTTGGAAAAAGTAAGTTTGTCTTTCACTGGTACTTTAACTGCGAGTAAAGCAGCCAATACACAGTTCACAAGCTGTCTGTCACTTCTGGTATATTTTCAGTAAACATTTGAGGTTGATTGCTGTATTGGACATTCTCATGTTTCTCCCTACTCAACATCTTTACAGCTACTTTGTGGCAAGAAGATTTTGAATTGTATGACTTCCAAAGGCAAGTTCCTCCCCCACATACAAGAGATTAGCTGTATTACCCAGGGACATTTCCTAAAATAACGAATTGTGGTTACAGTGCCAAGGTTTAATCAGATGCATCAAAAATGCTACTTAAGTAACTGAATACTTTTCTGTATATAATACTTATTTTTATTTTTTTCCCTCAGGGGCTATTAGGTTATTGGTGCTCCTTATTGTTCAACATGCTACGAAATGAGAAACATTTGTGCTGCAGATCAATTCTTACTTTTCCTAGTGACTTAGCTTTTGTTGATGGTCATTGTAAAGCACACTTTTAGAGGAAATTCAAACAGGTAATCTATACTAATAAAAGGCAAAGCCCTCTGACTCACTCATCACTAATTCTCCAACTTCCCGTGCAGGTAGAAGGCTGAAATTTGGCAGGCTCATTCCTTACATCTTACTTACGACAGTTAAGCAGGATTCATTTCGAAATTCTACACATACCGGTCATAACTTTCGACAGTGTCCGCCATGTTATCTATACTAATAAAAGGCAAAGCCCTCACTGACTCACTCACTCACTCACTGACTCACTCATCACTAATTCTCCAACTTCCCGTGTAGGTGGAAGGCTGAAATTTGGCAGGCTCATTCCTTACAGCTTACTTACAAAAGTTAGGCAGGTTTCATTTCGAAATTCTACGCGTAATGGTCATAACTGGAACCTCTTTTTTGTCCATATACTGTAATAGACTGCAGCTCGATGGCCGTGGGAGGCGGAGTTGCGTATCGCGTCATCACGCCTCCCACATAATCACGTGAACTGACTGTGAACGCAGTACGTAGAAAACAAGGAAGAGCCTGAAAGAGCGCTGAAGAAAACATTCATTACACAATTGAGAAGGCAGCGAAACAATAAGAAGCGAGCGAGTGACGCATATGTAAACTGTAAGTTTAAATTAAGTTTATAGAAACGCTCCCCCTGCCATTTGCAATACCATATTCGCGAGATACAAGTTTAATGAGAAGACACGAGGTATAAACGAGACTTTGGATCACTTTGAAACAGAGTTAAAATTGCTGTAGCGAGAAACTTTTAAGTGCCGGGTCTTAGCTAACATTAAATAAAGCCGTGGACATCGCAACATCACACAAGAGAGCGGCTCACGTGAAGTGACTGAACACAGCACGAGTGATCACTTCGATGAATCAAACCTGTTCAAAAAACACATTACACAATTGATAAGGTACGAAAAGAATATGAAGCGACTGACGCATACAGGCATAAATTAAGTTCATAGACCTACAAAAGATTGCCATTTTTCTCCTGTACAACTATACGTTGCATTCTCAACAGTAAGCTTCCACGACTTGATCATATTCCAACCGGAGTGCTCAACTGACAACGTGGTATACAAAGACAACTATAACAATCGTAATAAATGAACAATGAAACAACGGAGAACCCGTGCATTAAATAAAAAGGCTGCTTCCTTGGCAAAGCAAGGAAAAAGGATGGCCTTATATGGCGTTCGTTTATAAAACAGCTTAGAAGCTGTGTAAAGACTGCTTCACAAAAAAACAGCAGAGCGCCTTATATGAGCAGGCAGTCAGCTAAAGAAGGGAATCACTAAATAACTATAATCATAATAAACTAACAAAAAATAGCGGAGAATCCGCGGATTACATAAAGGAAATGGGTACATGAACAGAAAAGTGAGTCTCAAATACCTACACAATAACTATAACAATCGTAATAAACGAACAATAAAACAATACAGAACCGCTAAGCAAGGAGAAAGGACGGCTTTATATGGCGTTCGTTTATAAAATAGCGGACAGGCTGTGTAAAGGCAGCTTCACAAAAAAACAGATCCTTAACAAATTGTTATTGGTATATTTTCCCTCAATTTAAAAAGGTTTTCTTTTCTTCTTAATTAAAATTTAAAAGCAAGATTGTGATTCAGACTACAAATGCCGTGAATGTAATTACCCTGATCTACATACTGTCAAATAAACGAACCACACGCCATGGCGCAATGTTAGGGGCTTCGCCTCTAGCGCTGAGGTTCGATTCCCGTAAGCGAGTGCAGTGAGTGTGTACGCCTGATGAGCCAAGAATTAGGGCGAAACATGTGTCGCGTACTCTTTGCATTATTTGACAGTAAACTATTTTCAACCATTCTATGATCTGCTTCTCACAACTGAAGGCACCGTGGCTAATGTTAGCTGACTTGCTGGCCAACCATAAGCGTTACCTGGTAGGTAACCACCCATACAATCAGATTGTGATTCAAACTACGAATGCCGTGAATGTAATTACCCCGATCTACATGCTGTCAAATAAACAAACCACACACCGTGGCGCAATGTTAGGAGCTTTGCCTCTAGCGCCGAGGTTCGATTCCCGTAAGCGAGTGCAGTGAGTGTGTACGCCTGATGAGCCAAGAATTAAGGCGAAACACGTGTCGCGTACTCTTTGCATTATTTGACAATAAACTATTTTCAACCATTCTATGATCTGCTTCTCACAACTGAAGGCACCGTGGCTGATGTAAGCTGACTTGCTGGCCAACCATAAGCGATACCTGGTAGGTAACCACCCAAATGCCGTGAATGTAATTACCCCAATCTACATGCTGTCAAATAAACGAACCACATGCTGTGGCGCAATGTTAGGGGCTTCGCCTCTAGTGCTGACGTCCGAGGTTCGATCCCTGTAAGGGAGTGCAGTGAGTGTGTACGCCTGATGAGCCAAGAATTAGGGCGAAACACGTGTCGCGTACTCTTTGCATTATTTGACAGTAAACTATTTTCAACCATTCTATGATCTGCTTCTCACAACTGAAGGCACTGTGGCGGATGTTAGCTGACTTGCTGGCCAACCATATGCGTTACCTGGTAGGTAACCACCCATACAATCAGATTGTGATTCAGACTACGAATGCCATGAATATATATAGTAGATATGTATATACAGTATATATATATTGTAGCAGATAGAGGTGTTGTCCACCTCTTGAACCCTCAGGTACCACTCTGAACACCAGGTGAATGTACAATAATTATGTATTTTACTACTGTACCGTGCACAAAGCACTCTCCACACCACACTCATAAACACTATTCTCCAACAATAAACAATACTCTCTCCTCCTCGCCCAGACACTTGCCACCCTACCTCCCAGCTCAGTTCAGTGTCTGGGCTTTCCCACAGTTCTTTTATATCCCCTGACCTGGAAGTGGTTCCTGGCCAAACCCACAAGTCCTTATTCCCTCCGGGTCAGGGTAAACAGTCCTTTCTTCAGCCCGGGAGCACGTCGTTCCTTCCTGTCACGTGATGATGACGCTCTCCCGGGTTATAGGGCACATAAGAGCCCACTAGCCCCCCTACAGCGACTCCCGTTGGCCCCCAAGGTATCCAGCAGGGCTGTGTATATAAACTACAAAGTCCATGAGGCCCTGCTGGAACTCGGGGCACCATCATGCTGTCCGGAGGGCTCCTCCTAGCGGCCTGGGGGTGGCGACCGGAGTCTGTAGCCGGTCGTCCATCACAATATTTATATATCTATAATAATAAAAGGCAAAGCCCTCACTGACTGACTGACTGACTGACTCACTCACTGACTGACTGACTCACTCATCACTAATTCTCCAACTTCCCGTGTAGGTGGAAGGCTGAAATTTGGCAGGCTCATTCCTTACAGCTTACTTACAAAAGTTAGGCAGGTTTCATTTCAAAATTATACGCGTAATGGTCATAACTGGAACATATTTTTTGTCCATACACTGTAATGGAGGAGGCGGAGTCACGTATCGCGTCATCACGCCTCCTACGTAATCACGTGAACTAAAAACAAGGAAGAGATTTACAGCACGAGTCAAACGCGGGAACGAAGGTAAATGACGTTAATTTTTGACTGTCTTTTAATACTGTGTAAGCATACATATTAACACATGTGCAATTAAACGTATGCATTTACGGGGTGATTTCTCAGGCTTAAAAGCTCGCCTTTTATCAAACGCGGGAACAAAGGTAACTGACGTTGTTCACTGTCTTTTAATACTGTATAACCATACATATTAACACATGTGCAATTAAACGTGTGCATTTACGGGGTGATTTCTCAGGCTTAAAAGCTCACCTTTTACTAAAAAGGTAAATGCAAAACTATTTTCAATCAGTTTAATGAAACGCTCCCGTTAAGGATTGCAATAACATATTCGCGAGAAAAAAGAATGAAGTAGGGGGAAATGACGTAAGAGCCGCAAACAGCGAAGAGCAAAAAATTAATTAAACAATTGAGAAGGGAGCGAGTGAAGCATTCAAGCGTGTTCATAAGGGAAACAAAGCACGGTGTAAAACGTAAGTTTAAATTAAGTTTATAGAAACGCTCCCGCTGCGGATTGCAATAACATATTCGCGTGATAAAAGTTTAATGAGAAGACACGAGGTATAAACGAACCACACGCCGTGGCGCAACGTTAGGGGCAACAGTTTCAACCATTCTATGATCTGCTTCTCGCAACTGAAAGACGGCACATGGCGGATGTTAGCCGACTTGCTGACCGCAACATTAGGGGCTTCAACTCTGGCGCTGACGCCACATCTCAGTGCCAACACTTTCCAGACTCTACTTAAAAGACACGCCCTCCTCACTGGACAGTTAAAAAGACCAATCAAACTAACGATGACATCAAGTATTACCCAATCAAAAGTAGGAAAGGAGGCATCTTCATAAAATGCGTGTGGGATGATTTGCATGAGATGCTGCTTTAAAAAAAATGATTAAAAAAATACGGGACAAATCCCGTCCAGTATTGATTCAAAACGGGACACGCAATTTCATTCTCAAATGCGGCACGATTCCGTATTTTAAAGGACGGGTGGCAACCCTACAGTGCCAGGTAACCACCCATACAATCAGATTGTGATTCAGACTAGGAATGCAATGAATGTAATTACCCCGATCTACATACAAGGCGAAAGTCTTGCAACATTCAAAGATGATGGTTTGGGATAAGTACACCATACAACATAAAAGAGCTTATGAAGCCTTGAACCGAAAAAAGCAACATCTCAGAGATCGTAAAAAAAAAAAATAGGAGGTAATGTCGTTTTATTCGCTGTAGATTTTATTCAAACATTACCAGTTATTCCATGAGGGAGACCAGCAGATGAACTCAACGCGTGTTTAAAATCCATGCTTCTCCCACGCTCGGTTATATGTCGCGTGTTCTCGGGTAGGTACACCAAAAAATGTATACATTTAAGCATGTAATGGACAAACAAAAAATGAGGTATACCCGAGGGCACTGCAGTAGTACTTAATCTAACTTTACTTCTTAAATGTTAATGTTTTACTGTTTAATAATTTATACGCTTCTTATATGTTGTTCAAATTCTTTTATCAAAATACCAGTGACAGCGCAATGCACGATAACATGGAGTGAATACACCATACGCATCCGCCCACGGCCGCCCTGGTGTGCGCAGATAGGAGTTGATTCTACAATAAAATAAAATAAACATAAAAAGAGTAATACAATCATCACCCATAAAGCGGATAGTAGACGTGACGTACTATATGTGTACCAGATTTCAAGTCAATAGGTGAAACGGTTTGCGAGCTACAGGTGATTTAAAATCCTGGACAGACACACAAATTGCCACGGTAGCAAAATTACAGAAGAAGATTTTACTGTTTAATAATTTATATTTATATAAAATGTGCTTCTTATATATTACTTCATATTCTCATATGATAATGATGTTAATATTTATATTGATTTCTATGTTATTGAAACTGCATGTATGTGTGTATATGTATATATATATATATATATATATATATATACTAGCAAAATACCTGCGCTTCGCAGCAGAGAAGTACTGTGTTAAAGAGGTTATGAAAAAAAAAGGAAACATTTTAAAAATAACGTAACATGATTGTCAATGTAATTGTGTTGTCATTGTTATAAGTGTTGCTGTCTTTTATATATATATATATATTATATATATAATATACACACACACATAAATATTTATATACATATACATATATATACATATCTACATATACACATATCTACATATATATACACACATACATAAACACACACATAAGACTTATTGACTGAAACGGGCTTTCACGAAAACAGTTACGGCTTTGCTACAGGATACACCCTCCACAAGTTAACCAAGTAAAAATAAAATATATATTTCTGTTTTATTTAAACCTTTTAAGTTCATATGCATAGCCCCATTTGGCTGTTTAATTTTTTTTTTCTTTCTTCAGTAATATATATATATATATATATATGTGAATGTATGTATGTATATATCTATGTCTATATATATATATATATATATGTAGATATATAAATTTGTATATGTATATATATGTTTATGTGGATGTGTATATACGTATGTATATGTAGATATGTGTATATGTAGATATGTATATATATATGTTTATGTATATATATGTTTATGTGTGTGTGTGTGCATATTATATATATATATAAAAGACAGCAACACTCATAACAATGACAACACAATTACATTGACAATCATGTTACGTTATTTTTAAAATGTTTCCTTTTTTTTTCATAACCTGTTTAACACATTACTTCTCCGCTGCGAAGCGCGGGTATTTTGCTAGTATATATATATATATGTGAATGTATGTATGTATGTATATATGTATGTCTACATATATGTATACGTATGTCTATATTTATATGTATATATATGTACATATGTATATATATATGTAGATGTGTAAATTTGTATATGTATATATATGTATATGTGGATGTGTATATGTATGTATATATATATATATGTAGATATGTATATATATGTTTACATAACCTCTTTAACACACTACTTCTCTGCTGCGAAGTGCGGGTATTTTGCTAGTCTATACTAATAAAAGGCAAAGCCCTCACTGACTGACTGACTGACTGACTGACTGACTGACTGACTGACTCATCACTAATTCTCCAACTTCCCGTGTAGGTAGAAGGCTGAAATTTGGCAGGCTCATTCCTTACAGCTTACTTACAAAAGTTAGGCAGGTTTCATTTCGAAATTCTAAGCGTAATGGTCATAACTGGAACCTGTCTGACTGACTCACTCATCACTAATTCTCCAACTTCCCGTGTAGGTAGAAGTCTGAAATTTGGCAGGCTCATTCCTTACAGCTTTCTTACAAAAGTTAGGCAGGTTTTATTTCGAAATTCTACGCGTAATGGTCATAACTGGAACCTGTTTGACTGACTCATTCATCACTAATTCTCCAACTTCCCGTGTAGGTAGAAGGCTGAAATTTGGCAGGCTCATTCCTTACAGCTTACTTACAAAAGTTAGGCAGGTTTCATTTCGAAATTCTACACGTAATGGTCATAACTGGAACCTGTTTTTTGTCCATATACTCTAATGGAGGAGGCGGAGTCACGTATCGCGTCATCACGTATTACGCCTCCTACGTAATCACGTGAACTGAAAACGAGGAAGAGATTTACAGCACAAGTCAAACGCGGGAACGAAGGTAAATGACGTTAATTGCTGACTGTCTTTTAATACTGTGTACTTGTTGAGTGTCTTTTAATACTGTGTAAGCATACATATTAACACATGTGCAATTAAACGTGTGCATTTACGGGGTGATTTCTAGGCTTAAAAGCTCGCCTTTTATTAAAAAGGTAAATGCAAACTCTTTTCATTCTGAAGGGCACAAACCACGTTAGATTTCAGCCGTTAAACGCGGAAAAATGTCAGTACACCAGATAAATAAGCGCAACATATTATCAGTTGTATTGTATGCTTACAATACATATAGAAATGTGTTAATCGTTAACTAATATTATGGGATGGTGTTTTTCGACTCGCGCTTTGATTTAAACCAGGGATGTGCAAAGTCATTCCTGGAGGGCCGCAGTGGCTGCAGGCTTTTGTTCCAACCCAATTGCTTAATAAGAAGCACTAATTGCTCTAGAAACACTTCTGCTTCATTTTAGTTATCTCCCTCGTTAAGATTTTGAACCCTTATTGCTTATTTAAGTCTTAAACAGCTGCATTCTTGGTTTTTAATTGCTCCTTATTAGCAATAAGATGCAAATGACAAAAGAAACCAGCAGTTATCCATTTTGCTTGTTACCCTTTACGCCTGTGTGTATTTATCATGCACTATTTGGTTTAATTAAATACTTGGAAGGAAAGAGAAGACAAAAAAGTCAAGGATTGAGAATTACCCATCCGTTTTACACTTCAAAATATTTGGATATCTTTAGAATGGAAAAAAAAATCTAGGATTTGAGAATGACTTGACATAGCAGAGTTAAAGCACTAAAAAGCCATGAAATGTAATTATTGGCAAGGATTGTTTTCTAATTAAACAACTGGGTTGGAATAAAAACCCGCGGCCACTGCGGCCCTCCAGGAATGGCTTTGCACACCCCTGATTTAAACGATTGCATGTCTTGGTGGGTTTGCGTAGCTTATTGTCAATATCTTTACAGCTCTTTTTAAGACTTAATTTTAGAAAGGTTTTCTTTTCTTCTTAATAAAAATTTAAAAGCAGTACTTCGCCGGTGCGAAGCGCTCACTTCACTCCCTTACGGGAATCGAACCTCGGACGTCAGCGCTAGAGGCTAAGCCCCTAAAATTGCGCCACGGCGTGTGGTTCGTTTATTTGACAGCATGTAGATCGGGGTAATTACATTCACGGCATTCGTAGTCTGATTCACAATCTGATTGTATGGGTGGTTACCTACCAGGTAACGCTTACGGTTAGCCAGCAAGTCATCTCGAAGTGATCACTTGAGTGAACGCAGCTTCACAAAAAAACAGATCCTTAACAAACTGTTATTGGTATATTTTCCCTCAATTTTAAAAGGTTTTCTTTTCTTCTTAATAAAAATTTAAAAGCAGTACTTCGTCATATATATATTATATACATATATATATATATATATATATATATACACAGAGACAGAGAGAGAGAGATATAGATATATACAGTATATATATATAGATATAGATATATATAGATATACATATATAGATATAGATATATATATAGATATAGATCTATAATAATAAAAGGCAAAGCCCTCACTGACTGACTGACTGACTCACTGACTCACTCATCACTAATTCTCCAACTTCCCGTGTAGGTGGAAGGCTGAAATTTGGCAGGCTCATTCCTTACAGCTTACTTACAAAAGTTAGGCAGGTTTCATTTCGAAATTCAAAGCGTAATGGTCATAACTGGAACATATTTTTTGTCCATACACTGTAATGGAGGAGGCGGAGTCACGTATCGCGTCATCACGCCTCCTACGTAATCACGTGAACTAAAAACAAGGAAGACATTTACAGCACGAGTCACACGCGGGAACGAAGGTAAATGACGTTAATTTTTGACTGTCTTTTAATACTGTGTAAGCATACATATTAACACATGTGCAATTAAACGTGTGCATTTACGGGGTGATTTCTCAGGCTTAAAAGCTCACCTTTTATCAAACGCGGGAAGAAAGGTAACTGACGTTGTTCACTGTCTTTTAATACTGTGTAACCATACATATTAACACATGTCCAATTAAACGTGTGCATTTACGGGGTGATTTCTCAGGCTTAAAAGCTCGCCTTTTACTAAAAAGGTAAATGCAAAACTATTTTCAATCAGTTTATTGAAACGCTCCCGTTAAGGATTGCAACAACATATTCGCGAGATAAAAGAACGAAGTAGGGGGAAATGGAGGAACAGCCGCAAACAGCGAAGAGCAAAAAATTAATTAAACAATTGACAACGGAGCGAGTTAAGCATACAAGCATGTTCATAAGGGAAACAAAGCACGGTGTAAAACGTAAGTTTCAATTAAGTTTATAGAAACGCTCCCGCTGCGGATTGCAATAACATATTCGCGAGATAAAAGTTTCATGAGAAGACACGAGGTATAAACGAACCACACGCCGTGGCGCAATGTTAGGGGCAACAGTTTCAACCATTCTATGATCTGCTTCTCGCAACTGAAAGACGGCACATGGCGGATGTTAGCCGACTTGCTGACCGCAACGTTAGGGGCTTCAACTCTGGCGCTGACGCCACATCTCAGTGCCAACACTTTGCAGACTGTACTTAAAAGACACGCCCTCCTCACTGGACAGTTAAAAACACCAATCAAACTAACGATGACATCAAGTATTACCCAATCCAAAGTAGGAAAGGAGGCATCTTCATAAAATGCGTGTGGGATGATTTGCATGAGACGCTGCTTTAAAAAAAAAAATGATAAAAAAAATACGGGATAAATCCCGTCCAGTATTGATTCAAAACGGGACGCACAATTTCATTCTCAAACGCGGCACGATTCCGTATTTTAAAGGACGGGTGGCAACCCTACAGTGCCAGGTAACCACCCATACAATCAGATTGTGATTCAGACTAGGAATGCAATGAATGTAATTACCCCGATCTACATACAAGGCGAAAGTCTTGCAACATTCAAAGATGATGGTTTGGGATAAGTACACCATACAACATAAAAGAGCTTATGAAGCCTTGAACCGAAAAAAGCAAGATCTCAGAGATCGTAAAAAAAAAAATAGGAGGTAATGTCGTTTTACTCGCTGTAGATTTTAGTCAAACATTACCAGTTATTCCACGAGGGAGACCAGCAGATGAACTCAACGCGTGTTTAAAATCCATGCTTCTCCCACGCTCGGTTATATGTCGCGTGTTCTCGGGTAGGTGCACCAAAAAATGTATACATTTAAGCATGTAATGGGCAAACAAAAAATGAGGTATACCCGAAGGCACTGCAGTAGTACTTCATGTAACTTTACTTCTTAAATGTTAATGTTTTACTGTTTAATAATTTATACGCTTCTTATATGTTGTTCAAATTCTTTTATCAAAATACCAGTGACAGCGCAATGCACGATAACATGGAGTGAATACACCATACGCATCCGCCCACGGCTGCCCTGCTGTGCGCAGATAGGAGTTGATTCTACAATAAAATAAAATAAACATAAAAAGAGTAAAACAATCATCACCCATAAAGCGGATAGTAGACGTGACGTACTATATGTGTACCACATTTCAAGTGTATAGGTGAAACGGTTTGCGAGCTACAGGTCATTTAAAATCCTGGACAGACACACAAATTGCCACGGTAGCAAATTACAGAAGAAGATTTTACTGTTTAATAATTTATATTTATATGAAAACTGCTTCTTATATATTACTTCATATTCTCATATGATAATGATGTTAATGTTTATATTGATTTCTGTGTTATTAAAACTGCATGTATATTTGTATATGTATATATTATATATATATATATATATATATATATATATATATATATATATATATATACTAGCAAAATACCCGCGCTTCACAGCGCAGAAGTAGTGTGTTAAAGAGGTTATGAAAAAAAAAAGGAAACATTTTAAAAATAACGTAACATGATTGTCAATGAAAGCCCGTTTCAGTCAGTAAGTCTTATGTGTGTGTTTATGTATGTGTGTATATATATATGTAGATGTGTATATGTAGATATGTATATATATGTATATGTATATAAATGTTTATGTGTGTGTGTATATTATATATATATATAATATATATATATATATATATATATATATATATATATATATATAAAAGACAGCAACAGTTATAACAATGACAACACAATTACATTGACAATCATGTTACGTTATTTTTAAAATGTTTCCTTTTTTTTCATAACCTCTTTAACACACTACTTCTCCGCTGCGAAGCGCGGGTATTTTGCTAGTATATATATATATATATATATATATATATATATATGTATGTATGTCTATTGTAGCAGATAAGCGTGTCGTCCACCTCTCGAACCCTCAGGTACCACTCTTCGGACCAGGTGAAAGTATAATAATACTTTATTTTAATATTACAAGGTGCACAAAGCACTCTCCTCCACACACTCATAAACCCAATAAACTATTCTTTTCTAAACAAAACCTCCTCCTCTCCCAGACACGTCGCCACCCTACCTCCCAGCTCAGCTCAATGTTCTGGGCTTTCCAGAGTTCTTTTATAGCCCCTGACCCGGAAGTGGCTCCAAGCCAAACCCACAAGTCCGTTTTCCTTCCGGGTCAGGGCAAAGTCCTTTTCTTCATCCCGGGAGCACATCGCTTCTTCCAGTCACGTGACTGGGATGCACTCCCGGGTTAAAGGGCATGCCAGAGCCCACTAGCCCCCCTACAGCGACTCCTGGCGGCCCCCAAGGTATCCAGCAGGGCTGTGTCAAAACACTACAAAGTCCATAAGGCCCTGCTGGAACTCGGGGCACAAATATGCTGTCCGGAGGGCTCCTCCTAGCGGCCTGGGGGGTGATGACCGGAGTCCATAGCCGGTCGTCTGTCACAGTCCCTCCCCCTTAGCGACGACCAGTGGGGCGGAGCGTTGATTCCCGCGAGGGACGTCTTCCTCCAGGAGAACACTTTATCCGGACCGTGGCTCTGTTGTCGAGACCCCCCGGCGAACCTTGGGGGAACTGTGTATCTGCTGTTCCACCACTCCCCTGTCCTCCGGGGACAACTACGCCATACGTGGCCCGGTTGCCGGCAGTTGTAGCACCGCCGACGTCCTCCTGGTGGCCTCTCTTCCCGAGACCTAAAGCACCTCGGGAATTCTGTCAGCTCCACCCTGTCCTCCGCCAAGGAGGGGTTAACAGCCGCTTTGCTGCTCTTGGCCCGTTTCTTTTCCCTGTTAGGAGACCCGCATTTCTGTGTGGGGATCTCCTGCTTTCTCTGGGGCTTGTGCACAATGTGAGGCTCTCTATGGAAGAGAGAGAGCCTCTTTGCTGTTTGCACGCCCGTTGTCCTATGTAAACTCGGAGGCGGCGTCATTAGTACCGTATCGCTCCGGGTAACAGCACTATTCAGCTGTCCCGGGATGATCGGTGCTTCCCCCGCCTCATCATTAACCAACGGCAACCCCCTTATCACGCGGATCGGGCTTTTAACGTCCGCCTTAGTCCCGAGCAGCGTCTGATACCGCTGCTCCGGTTCTAACGGACAATTACCCAACCACTCCGTCATGGTGCCACACTCTATTGTCGGAGACACAGCGCTTTGGCAACCGCAACTTATTAAACGCGGTGCCGATTCACACTGCGTCCCCTTATTATATACGGTACAGAGAGCACCTACCTGCACCGCCGCATTAATCGAGGCCGGGGCTTCACGGCCTAACCGCCGAAGGTACGTCATCAGTCCCTTCAACGGCGCTTCGGCTGCAGCTCCCAGCTCCTCCACACGCTCCTTCACCTCCTGTAGTCCCTGGAAGAAAGCGTAAAGGGGCGCGAGACATTTCTCGAGCTCCTGCAAGTTTATTAAGTTATTTGTCTCGGCCGGCAGTGAGGCTATTTCCTTATTTTGGTCACCTGCCGACCGGGAACCAATGAGCACGTCCACTCCTGGCACGTGCTCTGCTGATGAGCGCAAGGGCTCCTGGGGTATGGAGTCTTTAGAGGAACGGGTAGCCTCCTGCGGCTGGCTGCGGTCTGCCTTTTTAATACTGCCGGCAGACACTACAGTCACGTCCCGTCCCTCTTTACCTGTGTTAAATGGTGGCGCTGCTTCGCTCGCCGCCCCCTTCAGGGAGCGCAGACGCGTTGGGGAATTATTCACCTCGCCGACGGCTCCCAACTGCTCTTCTTCCTGGTTGCCGGCGCGCGAGGTCATGTGGACATTCTCCGCCAATGGACTCCCTTTCTGCGGACGCCTAGACTGGCTTGCTTTCTTTACTTCGCGGCCATCTTGTCTAGGTGTGAGGCGGGCGCGTTCTTTGTCCGCTTCGTGCAGACAGGCCCCTGCAAAACAGG
>NC_041395.2:199556364-199658864 GCF_900747795.2 Erpetoichthys calabaricus
TAGAATTAAATGAGGTGGAGTTAACCTGGAAAGTCTGGGAACAGAAGGAAGAAGGGATATGACCAACATTAGTACCTCGGAAGGGGGAACTATAATTACTAGAGAAGCAGGTATAATTGCCTTCATGAGACTGGAACATCGGGGGAGTCATATGAGGAGTGGGGGGGAAAAGAGGAGAGAAAGTGTAATGCAGTTAGAGTCTTTTGGTGTGGACGGAGAGGTAAAAAGGGCAAGGAGACAAGGAAGACCAACAGGGTAAATATTAGAAAGAGGGAAAGGGACAGTAGCCAAACGTGGCCTGGCCGTAGCACAGGCGTAGCAATCAGATTGATTTACTTGCTTAGCCGAATATAATACCCACTGTAACCAACGGTTCTGATCACCATAGCCAGTTTCAATTGAAAAAGTGGATGAGAGGGTGGAAATATTCATAATCTTAACAGAAGAAAAGTCTGAACCAGAAGTTGGGGAGACAGGTGTGTGTGCAGGAGAATGAGGTGTTAGTAACAGGATTGTCAATCTTAATTAGAAATCTCCCTAAAGGGTCTGTTCCAGATACATATGCCCCTAATATATAGGTTCCTGAGTCATGTAAAGAGGAGTTCTTCAAAATGATGATCAAGGGATTACAATGGTTGTCAACACATTTATGAGAAGCATGTCTTTTTATGATAGAAAATCGATTTTTCAAACCGTATTTTTGGGCCTCAAAAGGTTGAGAACCCCAGTCCTCAGTTCCAGTGTTAGCAAAAACCCATTGCCAGGTGTCGCAGTTACTTCCCCAATAATACCTTGAAACAGTCATACACACGTATTTGTCAGACCAGGTTCACTGGGCTTGTCGACCAGTCCCACAGTTGATAATAGAGCAGAAATCAACCTACACTGATGTGGTGATTCCTAACAGGAAAGTCAAGGTGACCAGGGCAGTGGACAAGGGAAAAGAAAGCATAGTAGCACAGCAATCAAGGGTGCCATCTCTTGCAATGTGAGGCGTGAATCCAGGTGGGCAATCCTTCCATTTTCACTGCATGTAGTGTGGATAGAAGAACTTGGAACGGTCCTCTCCACCTCGGCTGATGCCAATGTTTCCTCCGAGTGTCATGGACGAGGATCCAAGTGCCTAAGGGAATCGGCGTGTCTTTAGATGGAAGACTAGTCCTCCAGGCCTGGTTAACCTGCTCGTGGACTTCTTTCAGAGAAGCTCGGAGACCTGTAAGACAAGAGAGAAGATCATTGTCCACAGTATGCAGGTTAACATTTCGCATAACCATGCCCACAGGCATGGGTGTCCGGTCAGAATTTCAAACGGCGACAGTCCTAATTGCCGGTGTGTTCTTGCCCTCAATCTCATTAAGGCCAGAGGCAAAGTGTCTGGCCAGGATAAAGTTGTCTGCTCGCAGATTTTGGCTAATTTAGATGTTAGGGTGCCATTGTCAGTTTGCAATTTCTGTGGTATGCCCCACCTAGGAATAATTTCTTTGATTAAAGCTTTGGCTACAGTTTTAGCATCAGCGTGTTTAGCAGGAAAAAGTTCTACCCATCAGGAGAACACATCAACAATTACTAGACAATAACGATAACCTTTAGACGGAGTTAGTTCAATGAAATCCATTTGGAGGTGTTCAAGCGGACCCATTGGATTAGGTGTAACGGCGGGACTTACCTGGACTTACCTGGGTGCCCTTTCCTACATTAGACTTTTGACATAATGCACAGCATCTGCAGAACTGCTCTGCAGAGAAGCCTTTGGGAGGAAAGGTTTGTTAGTTTGCCTATGGGTCCAGACTCCATAAGAGAGGGACCATTCTTTGGACTATTTTCTTTTTTCTCTGTCCATGGCTGCACTCTGTAAAGAAACAAGTTGATTATCAGGGTCCTGGTTATTTCTCTGTTGGAATAAAGAGATTCGCGTGTTATTATATGCAGCCTGTTTAGCAAAGTGATCAGCTAATTCGTTTCCTTTGCTGACAGGATCTTGTTTTCCTATGTGAGCTTGACATTTAACGATTGCTAACTTTGATGGTTTAGTTATAGCTTCTAAGAGGGATTCAATCAGTTTTTGATGTTGGATCAGTTTGCCAGTGCTGGTCTTAAATCCTCTACTAAAATAGAATGAATGGTGTGAGGTACCTTTACTGTTAGGGGGCTCATGAGCACTTTGTTTGTCTGTATGTGGTTGCGTTAAAACTGCATTCATTAATTCCCCCTTTTTTGTCCACGAACACAGTGAATGGACGAGAATATAGTCAGTGAGAGTAATGCATTTTTATTATTATTTATTTATTTATTTATTTTTTAATCACATAGAGCCTTGTCAGCCTGCTATATCACTGCATGCAGCCAGATCGCAGTGTTAGCTAGATTTTGTAAAGGCTGTGCTCCTCCTGAAAAACTTACAATCAAACAACTTCTCAGGCTGCAAGCTGGTACTACTTTTAAATAAGGAATTCATCCTACCATGGTGCCATACATGCTAGCCTCCAGATCATGGAAAAGTCTGAGGCGGGACCGGGTCAGCGACAACAAGGAAACACTAATTTCCGTGGCGACCCAAATGCCAACTGCAAACAAAAATAATCCATCTCGGGAAACACACAGCACAACTCCACAACAAGAAAACATTCCCACCAAAAGCTATGCAGCCACAGAGAAATATGCTGACGTAACCTGTTGTTTTGTGACCGGTCTTGGAAGGTTTTGAATGATGGTTAAACGGCCGCTAGAGAGAGCTCTTGTATCGCAAGAAATGTCATGACCTAATTATTTAACGATAGCTTGAAGTAACTGCAGTTTTTTTTTTTTTTTTCTTTCTTCGACACTTTTTTATGGCCATTTTCACCTAAAAAGAATAGCAATTTTCTGAGTATCATGTGCACTTGTTGTTTATTTATTTTTCTTTTCTTTTTTCTTATCTATATACTGTATCAATTTATTATCTTTTTCTGGCCAAAACCATAAACACAAGGGGCTTCAGTATATCCCTGAGGCATGACGGTCCAGGTCCATCGGCGGTTTTGAAAGGTAAAAGCAAACCAGGATTGAGAATCAGGGTGCACGGGAATGGAAAAGAAAGCGTTAGCAAGGTCAATAACAGAGAAGTACCGGGCGGACGGGGGTATCGTGGAAAGAATAGTGGATGGATTAGGAACAATAGGTGTTCTAGGAAAAAAACCACAGAGTTAACTTGTCATAGGACCCGTCAGCCTTTTTACAGGTAAAAATGGGGGAGTTGACTGGAAAGTATGTAATTGGAATAATCGCTCCTCGCCTCACGAGATCAGAATGTACGGCGGCGATGCCAGCCTCTGCCTCTGGAGACAGAGGATCCTGGACATGGTACGGGCGGAAGGAAGATTTTGAGAAAATCACCAGTGGCTCAGTGTGCTATCCTTCCATAATCAATTTTTCCCTTGGGACCACAGTGCTAAGGAAACATGGGGAACCGAATCTCCTAAATAGAAAACGCTTTGTGAATATGTGAGGTGCACTGAAGCAACTGCTTTTAGTAGACAACAAAAATACATGGAATGTGCAAAGTTTCAGGGCATGTGCTGGAGGAAAGAAAAGATGCTAACCAAGGTGTGTCCACTTCAGTAGGGAAATACTGGGCAGTACAAGGCAGGGTGTCCGGGACTTGAAAGTGAGGAAAATAGGCATGAGGGGAAAGAATGAAGGGCTTTCAAAAGGAAGGTGTGCGGGGAGATGTTCAGGGTCCAGGCTGTAAAAGAGGGCTTGGGGTGTGAAGTGTGGCACAGGAGCTTAGGAATGGAGCAGCAAAAATCCTTGTTCAGTTAAAGAAAATTGAGACTGACAATTTAAGTCATAAGATCCCATCCCAGCAGTTTCACAGGACACAAATGATTTAACAGAAAGCAACGAGTCAATAATGAAACTGTTAATGCTGAGCTGTAATTGCACAGGAACCTCCTTCAGTGCATGGCTCCTGTGTCCATTTCAAAGGCAGTTTCTTTGCCATTAAAGTCAATAAAAGATCAGTTTCAGCATGACGAGTAAGCAAAGGAAACTGGAAAAAGTGGCTGGGGTCCCTGATATTTCTTAGGACCAAGGAATGTCATTAGGCTCAGGGAGAGGGGGTGACGGAGGCGCTTGTGTGGGCAGTTGCGTCTGAAATGTCCAAGTTCACCGCAGCAGCGGCAGGCATATGACGCTGGCATCTGCTCTGAAGGGTTAGGCATCTGAGCAAAAGGATTATTAGGGTTTGATAAATGGAACCCGCGTCCTTTTCTGTGCCCTCACCCTCGACCTCCAAAGAATTTTCCGCGTCCTCTCCCCCTAGCCAGATCAGTTCTTCCAGTATAGTAATTAATTTGTGCAGCCAAAAGTTTGGTCTGTGTGTCTGACTCTTTTAATTTAGTCTGACTGTCAGCATGCTCTGCATGACGCTTGTCTTCCTCGAACGTTGCGGTCTTCCAGCCTTTTGCAGGACGTGCAGACTTTGCTTTGAATGTCACTTCTCAGTCCCGAGATGAAAGGAGGCACTGCAGCACGAGTTCTATCGTTTGTATTGTCTAGCCCAGAGTGATTAGCCATCAGATCTTGCAATCGGTGAGCCGGCTGAAATTAGTGACCAGTTTGTGCCCTTTTTATATTTTTTTCTGCCAGGGCTCCTTTCAAAGGCTCTCACTGGGCGAGGAAAGGACCTTCATTCCAACGCCAAGGGACACCGTTATGATCACCGTGATTTACAGTTGCCCATGTGGTGCTCAGCTGTCGACGGAGCACCTGTGTCCACTCTGCAGCATTTGTCTTATACATGTTATCCAGCTGCTGTAACAGCTCCACAAATTGCAGTCCACGGACTGCTCATGCGCTGGGAGACAGATGACTCTTTTAATTTCTGCCATTACAATCCAGTAGCACCTTGTGAATGATCTGAATTATCTTCCTCAGGGTCAATATGATAGATAGATAGATAGATACTTTATTAATCCCGATTAATAAAGTATCTATCTATCTATCTAATATGTGAGGACGGGTCATAATGATATTGTTCATCGTAAAAACCTGCTCCAGACGGTTCGTCTGTTAACAGGGGTGTTGTTGGAGAAGAGGGTGCAGGAGGTGGAAGCGGGGGAGTTTTGGTAAGGAGGGGGTGGACAGATTACGGGGTATAGGGGGTCTTTCTTTTCGGTCTGCTTTCTTTTACTTTCAGGCTTGGGCGCTGTCTCTATCTTCACTTTCTGCAACGCTAGCAATAATTCTTCCTTGTCTTTTTTGTGTTTTGACTTCAGCAGCCAGCAGGTTGTTACGCCTCTGCTTATTCCACTTCGTACATGCCTTTTAAAATCCAACCCAGTCTGCTTCTCTATTAACTGTTTAGGGGACCCGCTTTCAATCCCGACGGTGTACTAGGAGCCTGGTGATTCTCTGAAAATAATCCTTCTAACATTAAGTTTTGAGGACCCTGGGGGACCTGTTTGACTGGCGTGCCATTATAATTTCCCATAGTAAGCGGCAGGCCTTCAACAGAGAGCAACTCAATCCCCGATTATTTCTCGTCCCACTTGTCGTCCCCGGAAATCAACCAGTCGACAAGTGGAAATCAACCTCCCCTCTTCCAAATTTCACACGTACTCTAACTGCCCCTTTCACCCCTATTCCTCTTAATATAGGAACGTGCCACTCGGTCCTTTCTACTCGAATTCTTAAGGGATGACTTACTAGCATTCACACTGTGCCGTCACTCTCTATGAATCCCTAAAACCCTTCTAGGTCGATACGGTATGATTCTCTATTCTTTCAGCATGCTTTTATTTTTTATTCTCTTTTATTATTATTTTCTTTTTTCTTTTCCCCGTATACTTCTATTTCTTCCAGCACACCAGTCAAACCAACGGGAATCCCCCGAATCTACTCACCGCAACTCCTTCTGCCTGCCTGGAAAAATCCCATCCAGTTGCTTTTCGTTTCGGTCAGGAGGAGGTCAGCGACTCCCCACGCAGGAAAACGCCCGAGGTTGGCCAGTCCTAACTTTTACCGGAGCTGGTCCTCGATCCGCGGAAATCGGTCCACTTGGACGAACCCGCCCAGGGAGTCGTCTGCCCGTCTCCTGCCCCACGTTGGGCGCCAAAAACTGTGGACGAAAAAGGCACACTGGAAAGCAGACAGATAATATTTTCTAAATTCTCCTGTTTATTAATTTGGAGTCACAGTAAGTAGAGATTCAAAAGAGTATAACTTATTGCCGCAAAGCTCAATTGAACCCTGATCAAAAGCCAGGAGGGGTTTTTTATACTTCAGCATCTCATGATTAATAAGACAGAAAGAACATCCTTATCAAAACAGTAAAGTTAAACAATATGTCTGTTGAGCTAAGCATTATCTGTGTTTTGGAAGCTAAGCACAGGAGAGACGCCTTTGCATAAACTTCATGTACTTTCTGCAGCCGTGTGACCTTGTCCCTGAAACATTCACTCTGAGAAAGGGAAAAACAAGAAACAGCTTACATTTTATTCATGTGGACACTGTTTCTCCTGAACCCTGGAATAACATATTTTTGTTAGTTCATAAGCCAAAGCGTCTCTCACTGGCAAGTTACAAAATAGTTATTATAAAGATTCTAATTTACTAAACACACAAAATACATGGTGCTGAGGAGAACATTCTTCTTCTACAATATGTATATGACAGCAACACTCATAACAATGACAACACAATTAAATTGACAATCATGTTACGTTATTTTTAAAATGTTTCCTTTACTTTTTCATAACCTCTTTAACACACTACTTCTCCGCTGTGAAGCGCGGGTATTTTGCTAGTAAGTAATAAAAGGCAAAGCCCTCACTGACTCACTCATCACTAATTCTCCAACTTCCCGTGTAGGTAGAAGGCTGAAATTTGGCAGGCTCATTCCTTACAGCTTACTTACAAAAGTTAAGCAGGTTTCATTTCGAAATTCTATGCGTAACGGGCATAACGGTCGACAACGTCCGCCATGTTAAACTTTCGTATTTATGGCCCAATTTTCACAAAATTTGGTAGGCGGCTTACCTGCGCTAACCGAGACCGATGTACGTACTTATTTCGGAAGCTGTGAGAAAACAGTAAAAAGGAGGCGTGTCAGACGTCATCGTTCATTTTCTGATGCAGCTAGACGGAAACAACTTCGTGACGCTGCCGCCAAATACTTGCAGAAAACTCCACAAGTTCATAGACACGCTGTCACTAAATACTTGCAGGCAAATCCACAAGTTGATAGAGCTTCTAAAGTGGCTCATACTAAAACAACAAAACAGTACACATTGGATCCATGGATGTTGACTGTGAGTATTGTCAAGCTCATAGGTGGAAATGCGAGTCTCCTGGTTTGTTCTGTAACGGTGGTAAAGTCTCTCTCACTCCTTTACATAAGCTTCCTGACCTTCTTGAGGGCCTGTTAAATGGCGAACATCCTCAAAGTGAGCTTTTCTTGAACAACAGTCAAAAGTAAAACAGCGCATTTCAAATGATGTCATTTGGTGCTAACCAAATCATTGAGGGGAATTTTATGCCTTCATTTAAAGTCCAGGGACAAGTGTATCACTTGATTGGCAGTCTTTTACCTATGTCGACTAAGGAACACAAATTTTTGCAACTTTACAGTGATCCCTCGCTATATCGCGCTTCGCCTTTCGCGGCTTCACTCCATCGCGGATTTTATATGTAAGCATAATTAAATATATATCGCAGATTTTTTGCTGGTTCACGGATTTCTGCGGACAATGGGTCTTTTAATTTCTGGTACATGCTTCCTCAGTTGGTTTGCCCAGTTGATTTCATACAAGGGACACTATTGGCAGATGGCTGAGAAACTAGATTGCTTACTTTTCTCTATCTGTCTCTTGCGCAGACTTTCTCTGATCCTGACGTATGGGGATTGAGCAGGGGGGCTGTTCGCACACCTAGACGATACGGACGCTCGTCTAAAAATGCTGAAAGATTATCTTCACGTTGTGATCTTTTGTGCAGCTGCTTCCTGAAACGACATGCTGCACAGTGCTTCGCATACTTAAAAGCTCAAAGGGCACGTATTGATTTTTGACTGAAAAACAAACTCTGTCTCTCTCTCTCCCTGCTCCTGACGGAGGGGGTGTGAGCTGCCGCCTTCAACAGCTTTGTGCCGCGGTGCTTCGCATACTTAAAAGCAAACAGCCCTATTGATTTGTTTGCTAGAGATTGTTTTCTCTATCTATGTGACATTCTGTGCTCCTGACATGCACTCCTTTAAAGAGGAAGATATGTTTGCATTCTTTTAATTGTGAGACAGAACTGTCATCTCTGTCTTGTCATGGAGCACAGTTTAAACTTTTGAAAAAGAGACAAATGTTTGTTTGCAGTGTTTGAATAACGTTCCTGTCTCTCTACAACCTCCTGTGTTTCTGCGCAAATCTGTGACCCAAGCATGACAATCTAAAAATAACCATATAAACATATGGTTTCTACTTCGCGGATTTTCTTATTTCACGGGTGGCTCTGGAACGCAACCCCCGCGATGGAGGAGGGATTACTGTATTTCATCCGGGACGATGAAAAGGAAGCACAAATGTGGTGCGCTAATAGGCCGTCCGTCACTCCGGTCTCTTCATTCCCTTCCTTGCTTCGCCACGGTATTCACGTCTCCCTGCTGATAACTGCAGCCTTTTTATTTAATCCACGGCTTCTCCGTTGTTTTATTGTTCGTTTATTATGATTATAGTTATTGTGTAGGTATTTTAGACTTAGTTTACATTGTTCAGGTACGCATTTCCTTTATCGTTCCAACCGTAGGCCTACCCCCATTAACATGTCTATCAAGGTGATCACCATCGATCAAACAACTGTCACTTACCGAGTGGTTTCCATGCCCGGAGATGGCACCTTACTTTTCCATTCTCTGTGTTACATATTGCACGGCCATATCAGGCTCACTCTTGATATCCGGAGGAAGATTGTGTCTTATGTATTGAATGACTGGGACAGGTTCAAGGTGTGGACTGATGACGGTACAGGAGATAATTCTACTACACAGGAGCACTATAAGAGTGAAATGCTTAAGCCCTTCACCTATGGTTCTGCATGTGAGTTGATGGCTGCCGCTGAATTGTTTGGTTGTCGCTTTCAAGTGTACCGAAATGGCCAAATATTTTACACCTTTGGACAACCGCCAATGCCTCTTAAACATCTTAGATTCACAGGTGACGATTTGAGTAGTGGACACTTTGATGTTTATGAATGTTTCAACTCTCAACAGCTGGATGCATAGTTATCGATGAAACCCATTTCAATTCAAACGCCTCAAATTTCCAGTAAGGCTGAGCTTCGTAATGACAATAAGTCTCATGGACAGACCCTACAAAAGGTTGGCATTGATTTGAGGCAAGATTGCTTTTCACATGGCCAACTATACGTTGCATGCTCAAGATTGAGCTCAGCGCACAGCTTGGTCATATTACAACTGGAGGGCCAAACTGACAACGTGGTATACAAAGAGATCCATAACAAATAATTATTTGTATATTTTCCCTCAGTTTAAAAAGGTTTACTTTTCTTCATAATAAAAATTTTAAGGCGGTACTTAGCCGCTGCGAAGCATGGGAATTTTGCTAGTTAGAGTATAAATATAATTTCACCCTGTAGTAGATCCGTTAAAAATGGCAGCTTCAACGAGATTTGAATATGAAGCTTTGATCTGTAATCTTGTACCGTTAGAGTTTTGGGGGTTTAGATCAAAGGCTACATACACTGAATCATGGTTTCCTGTAATTTACTACATACAGAAATGGTGTTTACAAGCTCTGCATTTACATGGATCACAGAATTTTAGGTACTGTATAGATAACAGGCAACAAGAAATATCATGAACCATGTACCATGTCCTCCTACTCTGTGTTCTGATAAATTATATCCATGGGGAACCCTTTAAAACAGACCAAGGCAGGCCACCACTCCTGTCTTGAGTTGTACTCAAAGCTTGAATTGGACTGGTACACCAGTTCTGCTTTGCTAATTGTAGTGGTCTGACCTGTATGGAAACTACGGAAGATTTGTGCCACAATGAAATGCAATCCACTGCGTTAACTGCAATGCGTATACACGTGGTGCATTTAATTTTTGCACGGTTTTATCGTGTCATTATTAAAAACATACCAACCAAATGATTGATAGCATTACATTATGGCTTGCAATTTTCGCGTCAGCTCAAAATGCGATACAAATGCAGTAAAGGTTTTTATTCAGAACTTCTATCCTGATGTTCATATCGAGTTTAATATTTTTATTAGCTTGTAGCCAGTATCAAGTCATCAGCATACTGATTTTCCATTATTAATGTATTTCTGTCCTAATCTTGCATCCCATTCTTTGGTGGATGCATAATATTTTCTGAGTTGCGGGGGGGCTAAAACTTATTGCAGCAGAATCGGACACTGAGTCCATCCATCCATTCTCTTCCGCTTATCCGAGGTCGGGTCGCGGGGGCAGCAGCTTGAGCAGAGATGCCCAGACTTCCCTCTTCCCGGCCACTTCTTATAGCTCTTCCGGGAGAATCCCGAGGCGTCCCCAGGCCAGCCGGGAGACATAGTCCCTCCAGCGTGTCCTGGGTCTGTCCCGGGGCCTCCTCCCGGTTGGACGTGCCCGGAACACCTCACCAGGGAGGCGTCCAGGAGGCATCCTGATCAGATGCCCGAGCCACCTCATCTGACTCCTCTCGATGCGGAGGAGCAGCGGCTCTACTCTGAGCCCCTCCCGGATGACTGAGCTTCTCACCCTATCTTTAAGGGGGAGCCCAGACACCCTGCGGAGGAAACTCATTTCAGCTGCTTGTATTCGCGATCTCGTTCTTTCGGTCACTACCCATAGCTCATGACCATAGGTGAGGGTAGGAACATAGATCGACCGGTAAATTGAGAGCTTTGCCTTATGGCTCAGCTCCTTTTTCACCACGACAGACCGATGCAGAGCCCGCATCACTGCGGATGCCGCACCGATCCGCCTGTCGATCTCACGCTCCATTCTTCCCTCACTCGTGAACAAGACCCCGAGATACTTGAACTCCTCCACTTGAGGCAGGATCTCGCTCCCAGCCCTGAGAGGGCACTCCACCCTTCTCCGGCTGAGGACCATGGTCTCGGATTTGGAGGTGCTGATTCCCATCCCAGCCGCTTCACACTCAGCTGCGAACCGATCCAGAGAGAGCTGAAGATCACGGCCTGATGAAGCAAACAGGACAACATCATCTGCAAAAAGCAGTGACCTAATCCTGAGTCCACCAAACCGGACCCCCTCAACACCCTGGCTGCGCCTAGAAATTCTGTCCATAAAAGTTATGAACAGAATCGGTGACAAAGGGCAGCCCTGGCGGAGTCCAACTCTCACTGGAAACGGGTTCGACTTACTGCCGGCAATGCGGACCAAGCTCTGACACCGGTTGTACAGGGACCGAACCGCCCTTATCAGGGGGTCCGGTACTCCATACTCCCGGAGCACCCCCCACAGGATCCCCCGAGGAACACGGTCGAACGCCTTTTCCAAGTCCACAAAACACATGTAGACTGGTTGGGCGAACTCCCATGCACCCTCCAGGACTCTGCTAAGGGTGTAGAGCTGGTCCACTGTTCCGTGACCAGGACGAAAACCACACTGTTCCTCCTGAATCCGAGGTTCGACTATCCGACGGACCCTCCTCTCCAGAACCCCCGAATAGACTTTTCCAGGGAGGCTGAGGAGTGTGATCCCTCTGTAGTTGGAACACACCCTCCGGTCCCCCTTCTTAAAGAGGGGGACCACCACCCCGGTCTGCCAATCCAGAGGCACTGTCCCTGATGTCCATGCGATGTTGTATAGACGTGTCAACCAAGACAGCCCTACAACATCCAGAGCCTTGAGGAACTCCGGGCGTATCTCATCCACCCCCGGGGCCCTGCCACCAAGGAGTTTTTTGACCACCTCGGACGGACACTGAGTAAATATATTAATTTTTGCTGTTATAGGACTACAAGCTTTCATTGCAATTAGAGTTTAATACTAATTAAGCAGCTCCATTCTACAAGTTAAAGTTGTGTATTAATAAAAAAAATATACTGCATATAGCTAGACAACATCCGCTTTAAACTACACAGAATACCTTCTAGTTTAAACAGTAAAATACATAAAATAAGTATGCAATACATTTAAAATTAAAAGATTAAAGTGGTAGAAAAAATACTCCTGGTCCTTCTGCTTCAGAAAAAGTATATAGGTAAATTGAGTCTGTTGAAAAACAAATTTCAAGATATTTGTAGAGAGTATTTTACCTATTAAACTTGATGTATATTTTGTAATGTCCTTTCTTTGTCATGTGTCAAATAAAAATACAATTGAAATTGAGTACAATTTAAAAAAATCGATTCAGAGGGATGAGAATCAGCACTTTCAAAATCTTTAAATCTAAGCTCATGGTTATTTCCTGGAAAGGTGTGGCTTGATTGCTAGCTACAGACTAGAAGAATGGAATTGCCCCAAGTGGTGGACTTATGGTATCTCAGGACCCTGTTCAGCCTTTAAAAGGAGTCTGTATGACATATTGGGACAGCTTAGCTATTAGCTAAACAAACGGGCTTGAAGGACTGAATGATCTCCTCTGGTTTGTCAAATTTCTTATGTTCTTATAAGTGAGGGCACATGAGCCTGAACAATGACCTAATTCAGAAGCACTCAGATTTACAAGATTTACATTAGATCTATTGATAAAGCAGGCAGTAAGTCCTCATTAGTCATCATCACTTATAATTACAAAATGTGCACAGTGAAATTGTGAATACAAGTGATAGAAATAAGGTTACTGTGTAGGATTCAACCTCTACAATAAACTATTTAGCAAAATGGGAAGAGCTTAGAGTACTGTGATATACTTCTAGGATCAAGAGGAGTCATCCGAGTTGGTTTGGGCATGTTGTAATGAAAGCCTGGAGACCTACGACAAGTAAATCAATAGGAACACACCTAGAAGTACCTGGAGATCATTGCTTGGGGCTTATCTTCTCTTGACATGTCTAAATGTTCTTTTTTGATTATCAGCATGTAATGTTCAATTCAAATTCACAAGAGAATAACGCAGCATTGATGACTGGAAAAAGAACTGCTGCGAGTTCTGCTGACAATTAAGTTTATTGCACAGACAGAGAATGGATCATTTTCACTTCAAATATAAGTTACACAGTTCGAGCAAAAAAGAAAATCATACGTGATCAAATAATTAGTGGTAGGGGCTTCCTTTGACACGTTCAGTTTAGGAATCTTTGCACAGTGAGTGGCTGTGCAGCCATGTGACATGGCTGGCAAGAAAACAATGGCCATGCAAGTACATGACATGTCTGACAGGAAAAGAGCCGAAGTAACATCTGATAGCAGTAAAGTACATTACAGGAACCTCTGTGGAGTGACCTGGGAGAGGTGCATGAACCACCTTTCTTCAAGGACCAGGGATCTGAGTGTTACTACTATACACATATAAACAGAGAGAGAGATGTAATCCCCAAATTCCAAGAGGGAGTACAAGAGCACCAAAAGGCAAACATAGATCTAACACCCACAGACAACAGTGGGACAAAGTAGGAATTCTGCTAGGCTTTAGTGGCAAAACGGGCCTGTTAAGAAAGCAGATTTAACAGGGATGCAGGCATCCTTCCACTATTTGCATTCCAAACTAAGTGGCTGAAGGCCAGTTTGTACCAGGATTTAGAGGGACATCATCTGATAACTAAGATGTAAATCAGAGTTGAACTGTTATCTCTCTAGAGGCCTCTCTACAGAGTTCTTGAGTCCGGAAGTTATGAAATGGACCCAAGCAAGAACAAAGCTATAATTCAAGGAGTGACAACTCTGATAGACAGAAGAACTTGCATATGAGGAAGATATACATTCCCTTAACATTAGTTACAGTCACCATATTGGAACAGTCTGTGGACATTGTCACTGAACTCCCTGGGGATTCTCTCAGGGAGAGGGAATCTTCCAAAATGATTAAAATCCTCTGAAACCTGATCTCTAAAGCTAAAAGCTAATAAGCTACTCTCTGATTGGGAAGCAGAGAACTGACAACATCTTTTTCTTTGTGGATCAGAGATTAATTCTCTGTCAAGCCAAGCTGTGGGCCAGTGCACTGCAAAAAATACATATGCAAAAACTACACAAAAAAAAAATGAAATGAGAGTTGGTTCACTTTTATTTAGCAAAAAATCTGCCAATGGGGTAAACAAAACGTACTTGACAAGATCTCTTAAAGTTAGTTAAATAATCATGAATACAATTTTTTGATAAGTCAATAATTCTTACATTGAGGAGAATAAAATGTAATGTCATGATATAAATATTTTTCCACTTGCTTAAATTTCATTTTTTGCAGTGCAGGCTGAAAAGGCTGAGAAACAGCCATTATTTCAAGAAGGGAACTTCAGTATATAAACTCTTGTGCCAGAAAGTGTAGTGCTTTTTCCCATGAAGTTGCAAATGACAAAACAAAGTGTCCAACAGTCAAAGCAAGTGAAGAAAGCAGCATCACAGAACACCACAAACAGAGAAAGGAAAGAGTGCACTCTAATGCAAGAAAAACTTGAACCCAGAGAAACAACTCCACACATCAGACAGCATCTTTACAGACTTGATTTCATAAAACTATCTGTGCAGAGATAAATTACCACTCTAGACAGCAAAAAAACAACCATCCTCTCATTTGTTGTTTTTCTGTTTAGTCTGTCCGTGTCCTCTCTTATTTGTCAACATACATTATATATGCAGTTATCATATTTTTGAAATCTTTTTGTTTATCAATAAATTGTATTATTCTGTTTCTTAAAACAAAATAGTTACCTTTACATAAGTCTAAGGGCTGGATACTCCTTCCTACAACAGAAAAACGAAAGGTATAGATAGTAGGAGACTTGCTGAATTATTTGATTAATTGCCAGTATTGCCAAGGACCAAACTGATTATTAATTAACCAAGTTAAAATCCATCTTTTCATTGCCAACATTTATGGTTGTCCCACTGGGTGGGCATGATAAATCATACTCATTACTACATTTTATTGGTATCCTCTGGCTACTTGTCTTATGGATTATTAATTATCACTTCCAACACAACCACTAGGGGAAAAGAGCCACATTTGGAGCTCGAGGGGTTCTTTGTATAAAAGTGTGGGTTACTAGGTGGCAGTAAGCCCAGCATGTTCATTGAGTGTCCTGGAAGGTCACAAGTATATGTGGGAGAGAGAGACAGAAGCAACCTGAAAGGAAGGACAGGATATTCAATATTTAGAATGGTAAAGTTATGCCCAGAGAGGTTGCAAGGTTTGTTTTCGATTTATTTTGCCTTTTCCTTTTTATTTTTTGTTGATAAAGTTGCTCTTTCTTCATACCTTTTACCCTGTGTGGTGAACTGGGCATGTAGGTTTTCACCAAGGCTCCTTACATTTTTGTGTGTGCGCTTCTGCATGTACAACTTAAAATAAAACAGTTTTAAAAAGTGCAATAGGATTCATATTCTTACAAGCATAATAACTAAAAAGTGTAAACTTAAGATACTTACAGATATTGCTCCTTAAGGCATCTCACATAAAATCAACTTAATCAGTTATGTAAATATTTGATTTACCTATTGTTCTCCAGAAAGATTTAATTAAACCTGATGTCAGAGGGGGACACTTTTACATTTTTTTGTGCACTGGGTGGTTCCATTAGACACCCACTGTTGGGACTGGGGGGTGAGAAGTTAAAAGGCTATCTGTACTTATTAATGGTATTTGCTGTCTTGCAAGGGAGTCACTGCTTTGAAGTCTGGCCTTGGAGGATGTCTGTATTTACCTGACTTGGAAATATTGGTTTCTAATCAGCATATCTGTACTTATTAATGGGGTTTACTGTATTGCAAAGGAGTCACTGCTTTGAAGTCTGGCCTTGGAGGATGTCTGTATTTACCTGGCTTGGAAATATTAGTTCCTAATCAGCACATCTGTACTTATTAATGTTTGGTAACCATACATTTTGTTAACTTGTGTTTTCATTAATTGTTAAACCCAGGCAATTTAGATGTGCCATTGATTAAACTGTTTGTCCAGGACTGACAACAGCAGGGACTGAAGTAAATATAAACTCCTGGGCAGCAAAAGGGAGAAGGGACAGTCCACAGAAAACGCTGCCAAGGCACTCGGACAGAGCACAGGGGCTTGCAGGCAGACAAGGGTACCTGGCTGGCACGACGTGAGGCACAAGGACGGCAACACTTCCAGGGAGGAAGAGACAGTTCCACAAAGAGACGCCGTTTGTGGGTTCAGCGAGAGAGGGAATCCGCATGAAAGGACCAAGCGAAGCTGACAGACGAGAAATGAGGCGTGCCTAGGTCCCAGCCACACAAGGAACCCAGAGTGGAAGAAAAAGGAACAACGAAGAGACGCTGACAGGGATTCAACAATTTGACACAACTTCTGTAGGGGAACGAGTGTCCGGGGAACAAAGTGCATCCATGGACAGTTGAACAATTAAGTGTTGGGGTAACACAGTGCACAAACTGGACTCTGCACCACTAAAGGTTGTATCCTCCAATTCTTGTTTTTAACGGACTTTTAGAGGATGGACTGTGTATTTTCCTTTTTTTAAAAAAAGGAAAATTGATTCCTGATATGTTTAGTTTTTGTTATGTTCGTTTATCTTTTTAATGTACCTTGTATTGTCTCGTGTACTAGAACTTACTGTTGCTTTTTTTCTAAAATTACTGTTATGTCTTTCATTGTGTGTTTACTCACCGCCCAATTTAAAGAAACCTGTGTGCTATTATTGGTAAATTTCAGGAGTTCCCAGTCTCTTAATAAAACTGGGTGGTGTAGTCGGATATTTTAATGGTGTCTAAGTTAGATTACCTATAAGTGTGACCAGACACCTGTGACACTTACGATGAAATATGTGCTTCTCCACAGTTTGTTTATAACACATTATTAAAATTTCATAGTACTGGAAAAAGTTTACCAAAAGCTTTGAAAAAGAAATCATAACAGTTGCAGCCTGTATAAGTAATATTTACTGTATATCACTGATATTTTTATTTTTAAAAAAGTTGTAGTTGCACAGCTGAGCATAAATAGAGGAAAACTAAAGGCACAGTAGGTATAACTGAATATAACAGTGCAGTTTTATTTTTTTTAAATTACAAATGATAATGCTGGAAATCCAGCAGTTTTATTCTCAACTGTTAATCATCCTCTAAACCCAGCTCAGTCAATGGATTTCCTCCTGAAAACTTCTAGTGAAAGTTGAGGCCTTTCCAATATTTTTAAACACAAAATAAACAAAGTTTGATGTAATACAAGTAAATCCAATTAAATCCCAGCACACTCTTTTTAGAGAATTAAATTCCTTCACTGAAATAGTTGAGAAATACTACAGAGTTCAGGTAAACCTAAAATCCTTCACTTTTGTTCTTGACCCAGTCCATACTTGCTTTTTCACAGAAGTCTCTGACATGCTAATTGATTGTGCACTTGACATGGTCAACTTATCATTAGATACCAGACTGTTTAAAGACAACAGTAGTTAAACCTCTGCTTGAGAAAAATAATCTTGAATTCGCTGTCTTTGACAACTTTAGAACTATTTCTAACCAGCCTTTTTTAAGTAAAATTCTACAAAAGGAAGTTTTTCAGTAATTAAATAACTATATGAAAAGACATTCTCTTACGCTACTAGTGGGCTCTTCCCCCTGCTCGCTTCATTCACCAACCCCCAGGCAGGCGCTATGCACCAGCCACTTCGCTACTCTGCCTCTGGCATATGTGGATTTCACTTTCACCAAATAACATATCTTTTAATTCTCGCGGATATGCCTCTTCATTGGGAAGAACACTACTTTCCCTATTGGCAACATGAATTAGACAATCTACAAGTCTCCAACTCTGCGGTGGGTTGGCACCCTGCCCAGGATTGTTTCCTGCCTTGTGCCCTGTGTTGGCTGGGATTGGCTCAAGCAGACCCCCGTGACCCTGTGTTCGGATTCAGCGGGTTGGAAAATGGATGGATGGATGGATGGATGGAAGTCTCCAACTTAAAGTTTAAAGCCAAACAATAACTACACTTCTGTCATATCACCTATGTCCATATATTCAATCTCTTTTCACTGTTCCGTTATTTCACCGAGTAATAATTTCTGTTTGTTAGCGCTACTGCGATCTTTACTATCAGTTTTTTGAGACTTTCGAATTTTAGTCCTTTCATAATCTCTAACCAGCTCTGCATGTGTATTGTGCCAACATTTTTGAACCTCTTTATGACATTCTACTTTGTCTTCAACTCTTTGTCTTTTATTTTCGACGCAGTTTGGAGCTGAGAGAGCAGGAACTGTGTCTGACAATAGCATTCACACGAATGAGAAGTGAACGGATCGTGGGCGTGGTTGTAAATGTTTGAGAAGAAGGCGGGACTTGTCAAATTCTCTTGGCAAAAAGTCTCATCTCGCGGGACCTGAAATTCTCTCGTGGGAGTTTAAATTATCTCAGAGAAAGTCTCGTCTCAGGATTTACTTTTATAATAGAGAGATTCTTTATAATTGTTGGTCAGGTTTTAGAAGAAATTATAGTACAAAAACTTAACTGGTTCAAGTAGTTAATAACCTACGCAGACAGAGTCTACATATCTGCTCTTGTTCTCCAAGACCTGAGTGTAGCATTTGACACCACTGACATCTGTATTCTTATTAATTACCTCACACCTCATGTGGTGGTCTCTGGTAGTGTATTAAACTGGTTTCAGCATTTTTTTAACAGGTAGAAAATTATTTGTGGTGATTTTAGTTTTGAGGTCCATGCCATTATATATGCAGTATATGCAGATCTACAGTATCCTAAGCCAGCTACTTTTTTCAATCTCCATGCTTCCATTAGGCCACAGCAAATAGAAACACAAGGTAATCTGTCACATCTAGGCAGATGACAGGCAGCTTTACTTATCAATAGCACCTGATGATCCTGATGACCTGATCAATGTCTTGCCTGTATTTCTGAATAAGTGAGTAGTAACTTCCTCAAGCTAAATAAGGAGAAACTTTAAATCACACATTAGCCAGATTACTAGGATTGCATTTTTCCATCTAAAAAACACTGCAAAAGTTATGCTTGTAATAAAACTGCAATCTGCTAAAAAATTAATTCACACTTGTTGTTAGCTGACTAGAGTACTGTAATGCACTCATAACTGGACTACCTAAGAAAGACATTAGTCAGTTGCATTGAGTTCAAAATGTGGCAGCACATCTCCCCATTCTTAATATCCTTACATTGGTTATCCATGCCTTCAGAATTGACTAACATACTACTAATAGTACATCACGTTTTAAATAATCTTGCTCCTCCCTGTATTTTACAATGCCTGTACCTCTACTTTTCAAGTTATGACCTCAGATCTTCTAATAGTACTCTGCTTATTACTCTCCGAGCTAAGCCTAAAATAAGTGGTGGGGCAGCCTTTTGCTCTTATGCATCTGGAATATTTTACCAATAGAATTTGCCAGGCTAACATCATGGAATATTTTCCAAAACTCCTAATAACCCACTTTTAAATATATCTTTTCCTTAACTACAATTTAGTTCTACTCTTAACGGACTGTACTTATGTAACAGGTGTCTGGTCACACTTACAGGTAATCTAACTTTGTCACCATTAAAATATCCGACTACGCCACCCAGTTTTATTAAGAGACTGGGAACTCCTGAAATTTACCAATAATAGCACACAGGTTTCTTTAAATTGGGTGGTGAGTAAACACACAATGAAAGACACAACAGTAATTTCAGAAAAAAGCAACAGTAAGTTCTATTACACAAGACAATATAAGGTACATTAAAAAGATAAACGAACATAACAAAACCTAAACATATCAGGAATTAATTTCCTTTTTTTAAGAGGAAAATACACAGTCCACACTCTAAAAGTCCGTTAAAAACAAGAATTGGAGTTTACAGCCTTTAGTGGTGCAGAGTCCAGTTGGTGCACTGTATTATCCCCACACTTAATTGTTCAACTGTCCACGGATGCACTCTGTTCACTGGACACTCGTTCCCCTACAGAAGTTGTATCAAATTGTTGAATCCCTGTCAGCGTTTCTTCGTTGTTCCTTTTTCTTCCACTCTGGGCTCCTTGTGTTGCTGGGACCTAGGCACGCCTCATTTCTCGTCTGTCAGCTTTGCTTGGTCCTTTCATGCGGATTCCCTCTCTCGCTGAACCCACATCCGGTGTCTCTTTGTGGAGCTGTCTCTTCCTACCTGGAAGTGTTGCCGTCCTTGTGCCTCACGTCGTGCCAGCCAGGTACCCTCGTCTGCCTGCAAGCCCCTGTGCTCTGTCCGAGTGTCTTGGCAGCGTTTTCTGTGGACTGTCCTCTCTGCCTTCTGCTGCCCAGGAGTTTAAATCTCCTTCAGTCCCTGCTGTTGTCAGTCCTGAACAATCAGTTTAATCAATGGCACATCTAAATTTCCTGGGTTTAACAATTAATGAAAACACAAGTTAACAAAGTGTATTGTTACCAACCATTAATAAGTACAGATCTGCTGATTAGAAACCAATATTGTCAAACATGTTAATTTCAGGTAAATACAGACATCCTCCAAGGCCAGACTCCAAAGCGGTGACTCCTTTGCAAGACAGCAAATACCTACACAAACAACCCTGACACAATCAGTAACTGGATTATCCAGGATCCTCCAAGGAAGCAGCAGTTCTTTTATCACACATGGTGTTTGTATACTCAACCAGCCAGACTTCAAAGCGGTGACTCCTTTGCAAGACAGCAAATACCTACACAGACAACCCTGACACAATCAGTAACTGGATTATCCAGGAAATCGAAAAACAAGGTCCCCTTCTGACACATACATAGAATTATCTTACTGTTCATGGATTCGCAATCATTATCCTGTACTTTTGTCTGCTTTAGTTTCTAGTTTTTCCATGGTGTTATTTTGCTACGCCACCACCACCTGATCAAAGTACTGTGCAGCTGCCAGTGATGCTCAAAAGATAGTGGATTCCCCAACTATCCTCAAGATCCACAGCATCACAACTTCTAGGACAAAGCCTAAAAATAATAAGAAATATCTTAAGAACATTTATGCTAGGAGGAATGCCCAGTGCAGACTGGGTGGTCTTTTGGGCTTAGAATCCCTGAAGATTTTGTTTTCGTTTTTTTTTTTTTCGACAGCTTTTTAGTTCTTCCCAGCTATCTAACATTATCATTATACTTATCTTTAAAGACTTGAAAAATGATTCTATACAGAAGGATAACCTTTCTACTATTTATCTATTTTAATCAAGTGCAACAAAAATTATTTTTCATTTTTTCCATCATTTTTAACCAATTTTAATTTGCTTTTTTCCTTTTCTTGCAACTATTTCCTTGACTTCTTGAAAAGTTCTTTGAGCTACATCCTTTGTATGAAAATGTGAGAGTCACTGCCATTTTCAGACTCCCTGTCCTAACGTATATTGTTCATCAGAAAATGTATGCAGCTGCAGTTATTCTATAAGAACAGATCAGATAGGCTAAATATTTTACAGCATCTGCATTTGTTAAAAAGTCACTATTTATGTAAATATTTGATTTACCTATTGTTCTCCAGAAAGATTCAATTAAACCTTAAGATGAAATACGTGCTTCTCCACAGTTTGTTTATAACACATTATTAAAATTTCATAGTACAGTGGAACCCCTGGTTACGAGTTTAATCCGTTCCAGAACCGAGGTCGTAACCCGATCTGCTCGTAAACCGAACAAATTTTCCCCCATTTAAAATAATGGAAATGAGATTAATCCGTTCCAGCCCTCCCAAAAAGTCCCCAAAATATCATAAATAATGGAAAAAAAACATGTTTTTAAATAAGAAACAAACATCAAAATAATGTATTAGTAAATATAGTTAAATAAAAGATAAACCAACTTAAGAAAATGTAATCTTACCTTGGCGGCAGATAACGGAGAGTTGCTGAGGAAGGAGGGAGGGAGGAGGGAGGGAGGGAGGACTGGCTGCATTTTCGGCACCTTCACATCAAAAAAAACTAAAATTGAACTTTCTTAACTGTATGTACGTACATGAATTGTAAAAAAATAAACTTTCTTAACTTTAAACTTAGCCTAACACTTAACATTACGTACGTATGATTTTTTTTTTATGCTAATCATCTGTTTTTGCCTTTTTGGCTGCACTTTCGGCACCTTCACTTATAGCAGTTTCAGTTTTAGTACAAAGATACCTATGCAACGACGTTTGCTTTTGCCTGCTTTTTAAAAGCTTACGGAAGTGAGCCAAGCAGGTGTCATCATAATTTGCTGCAGAACGACTAGTTGCAACTTTTTCTGGATGTTTCTTTTCAATGAAACTTGTAACCTTCTCCCACATTCCCAGCACTTCTTTAATTTCACTTGTCGAAATTTTCTCTGTCTCGACTTCCTCCTCACTACCGCTAATCTCTTGCAGAGCCTCTGTACGTTGCATGTCCTGCAGCTCAAGCAACTCCTGTGTTGAGAGTTCCTCCTCATGTTCCTCGACAAGCTCGTTGATATCACCCTCGTCAACCTGCAGACCCATCGACTTGCCAAGGGACACGATTTCATGCACTGGATGTACGTCGGGCACGTTGGTCTCGGTCTCGGTCTCGATCTCGGTCTCGGTATCAAGACCAAATCCTTCAAAGTCCCTTGCTGCAACTGCATCAGGCCATAACTTCTTCCATGCAGAATTCAGTGTTCTTCTGGTCACTTCTTTCCACGCCAGGTCAATCATGCGTAGGCATTGCACGATGTTGAAATGTTCTTTCCAAAACTCTCGGAGTGTTAGCTCCATATTTTCTGTCACATCGAAGCATCGTTTGAACAGATGCTTCGTGTAGATTTTTTTGAAATTGGAAATGACCTGCTGATCCATCGGTTGCAGGATTGAAGTCGTGTTGGGTGGGAGGTAGAGGACTTTTATGAATTGATATTCTTCCCGGATGTTGTCTTGGAGACCGGGCAGGTGGGCTGGAGCATTGTCGAGGACGAGTAACGCTTGCAGAGGCAGTTTGTTTTCTTGAAGATACTTCTTCACCGCAGGTCCAAAGCAGAGATTTACCCAGTCGATGAAGAACTGCCGCGTAACCCATGCCTTTGGATTGGCGCGCCACATCACTTGCAGTTTTTCTTTAAGAATCCTGTGAGTCTTAAAGGCTCGAGGATTCTCTGAATGATAGACTAGCAGTGGCTTCACTTTAAAGTCACCGCTAGCATTTGCACACAATGCAAGGGTGAGGCGGTCCTTCATCGGCTTATGTCCTGGCATCTTCGTCTCCTCTGCTGTGATGTACGTCCTGCGGGGCATTTTCTTCCAAAAAAGCCCCGTCTCGTCGCAATTAAAAACTTGCTGGGGGATGTAACATTCTGCCTCGATGAGCTGCGCGAAACGTGTGATGAACTCGCCAGCTGCCTTCTGGTCTGCACTTGCTGCCTCGCCATGTCTTACGACAGAGTGAATGCCTGATCGCTTCTTAAATCTGTCGAACCATCCATGACTAGCCTTGAATTCTGGTTCTACTACATCCGTAGATGTGGATGGTTCTTTCTGCTTCAGGTCATTGTAAATGATGCGAGCTTTCTCGCTTATGACTGTTTCAGTAAGTATATCTCCTGCCAACTCTTTCTCTTTTATCCACAATAACAGCAGGTTTTCCATTTGTTCGTGGATAGCCGACCTTTGCTGTGTAATTACGGTCATGCCTTTTGCTACTTTTACACTCTTTATGGTCTCCTTTTGCTTTAGTATTGTGCATATCGTGGACGTACTGCGGTCGTAAATTTTGGCGAGTTCCATCACACGCACACCTCTCTCATGCTTTTCTATAATTTCCTGCTTCAACTCGACTGACAGCATCCTTTTCTTCTTGCTGCTGTCCTTTCCACTTCCTACCTTCTTTGAAGACATGGTTAATGCCCAATATGTATGATATGGCTCTGGGTAGAAGGGGTAGAGGTTTCCGGGTAAGAAAGGCGAAGCGGAAACTAGCAGTGACGTTTCGGAGCTCGGCTCGTAAAACGGGCAAGCCTCGTACACCGGGCAGAAATTTTGCTCGGATCGCGGCTCGTAAACCGAATTACTTGTATACCGAGCTGCTTGTAAACCGGGGTTCCACTGTACTGTTTATAAATGCATATATGAAGCAAACGTTTTCCCAAAGTAATAGAATAACAGGTGCTACCCTCCAGGTGTTAACATTGGAGTTTGTTTAAACTGTCAATAGTTTATAGACCATGAATTAAAAGCCATCAATAATTGAGTAACACTTCAACAAATAATTAAAAGAAAATACTGATATTGTTTTACCTTTTTTTTAGAATGGAGAGATGCTACTAATTTCTATGTTGGAAGAAGACCACCATCTTGTGAGAGAGGCACACTAGGACAGGAAGCCAAACTTGAGCAATAGCTCTTTTGGGCTTATGTAGTTGGCTTTGGACCATACTATTCACATTTCCACATAAGGGAGTAACCTTGGAAAATAATCATTTAAATTTAACTTTGCTGTATTAGACATATGTAAAGAAGCATCAATACTAATGTTATTTTTAAATAAGGGAAGTTGAAATTGCTTTTTTTTTTCTGGGTACAAGGCTGTTTTTTTCTGATAAGTGTAGAGTTTTGTCTTCCCTAAAGCAATGGAACTTTCCAGTTGCTCCCTATTGGGTATTTAAAGGAAGTGTTTACAAATGGAAAGGCTTTTGCTACAAGAGTTCTTTCAGCACAAACAAAAAGAAAACATGAAAGCAAGAAAAGTCATAACTAACATATGTGAGTTGTAGCTAAATATTTAAGCAGGAATATACAGTCAAATTATTTTATTTAAATTTATTTTTATGTATTATAAATTTATACATTATGTATTCACATTCACACTAAATAATACACATATTAAAAAGAAAAACTGCAGTAGAAAGCCACAAGCATAGTAGCTAGTGGTATAGAGTTTAAAATTTATGTAAAGTTACCAGATGTTGTGAGTTAAAGAGGCTTGGCTCAACTTTAATTTGCAACTGATCTTGCAGGGCTGTGAGTGTGCTAGAAAAAAAATTAATTATACAACACTTTCAAACTTGTATCTTTTTATTAAAGAGTGATAATTTGCACAGTGATTGAAGCCTAGATGGTTTACATGAAAAGAAATATGGTTGTTGTCAGAAGCACAAAAGGACTATTATTACTTGCTAATTTTTGTAATTTAGGATGGAGCTTCTCAAGTTCAGCCCTTGAGGGGACCTCCTGTGGCTACAGGTATTTGTTCTATTCCCTTTAGCAGTGAGTGAGTAATTTGGCCTCCTATTCTTTAATCAGCTTTGTTTTTTTTCTTTTCTTCTCCTGTTTTGACTTCATAAAATCACAACAGAGTGAGAATTATATTCATAAGAAACTTCTATAAGTTTCTATTTTTATTATCACTTTAAATGCTTAACTGTTTTTTGTCATCTTTTTCTATTGCTTTTTCTTTCTTCTGAGTTTTTTCATTTACTTGAATTTTAATTGTTAAAATTAACAAGAAGTGGAACACACATTAAATGTTGAAAGATATTTTGCAATTTTTGGATTGACCCTGAAGAAGTGTACCTGGGAAATAATGACTTGCTTAATTAAGACCGGAGTTAAATTAAAAGATGATGACCAACTACTACAAGGAGCCCCAAGGGTTTAGGAGAAATTTTGGAACCGTAAGATGCAAAGAAACTCTTTGCAAGTGTAAGCTGACTTTTTCTACTTTGTGGTGATTCATTACAAATAATCTGTCCAGGGGAGGGTACTGTTCAGAAATGGAGAATTTCCATAAAGCATGCTAAATAATTTAAATCTGGTTTGTTTAAATGATGGTGGAGGAATACAGTCTGATGTGTACAGAAAAAGGTTGCGTCACTATTTATTTAGCTTTTGTATCCAGTAATTGGGCTGCATGGTGTGACTGGAATGTAAAATGCTGAAATAATAACTTAAGGTGTTCATTTCCCTATAACAATTATTATTAAAGTATGTAAATTATATAAATAGGATAATTGTTCAAGATATCTTTTTAGAACAGTACACAATAGGCCATGGCTAGAACTACTTATGTGGACTCGCTAAATTAATTGGCAGTAACACTGTTTATTCTGGATGTTTAATAATTCAGTTAATGTAATTAAGAAAGAAGCAATTAAATCCACATCACCAAGTAAAAACAAAGGAAAGAGCAGGAATTGTTCCTTTGTGGACTACAGATCGTGTAAAGTAACTTGGTGGCAGAAGTTATAATAAGCTAAGGAAATCTTTTACTCGAAACATCTCTATTTGCAGAATCCTTTGCAACTACTTAATTAATTAGTCTAACACATTAAACTAATTGATTGTATCATAACTGTTATCATTCTTAGTTTTTTGTGAATTATTTCCTATTTATGGTTGTATCACAAAGAAAATTTTAGAAAGTTATTGTCCTTGAAGCAAAATTTATATTCGGCAAAGGCAGTTATTGTAGAAATCTGATAGGAATTTCAGTATGGTTATATATAATTCTTACAATAAATTCTAAGACTGGCAGAGGATTCATAATTCAGTAAGTATCCTGCTGCTTGTAATTAGATTTCTCATTGGCCTCCATGGTATCTTGTTAGACTGATCAGTAATCTTAAAATAGGCAAAAGGTTATGAGAATTATTCCAATGTAATGGTGGAGTCAGTTTTTGATTAATTCTTGTATGTTGAGACTGCAAGCGAGTTTTCTTTAAGTGGATGGGTAATGAATGGATAATGAAAAAATGGAGGCTTATTTTCTGTTGGGTACGACCCCTGTGCCAGTGGTTGATTTAAACCTTCAGGAAAGGATCGGGGTGAAGAATATTTGTGTACCAGTATAAAAAACTAGATAAGAAATAGGTACGAGGTAGTCAGTATGATTTATTATGTCTTCAGTATGAAGATTGTTAAAAAAAAATGGGTTGTCATTCTGGAACTTCTGTTTATAATCCATTATTACAGAGCAGTATTAAGAAAAAATGTTCATTCATTCATGCTTTCAGTTATGTGATGGTTTCTGTCATTCTAGTTTTAGAGTAGTGAGATGAAGGACATGTTGAATGTGTCTCATATGCTCAGATTTCTTCTGTGCTTTGACAAGGATTAAAAAAAGTATTGAAAATTGTAGGCCAGGTGTTCCCTTAGAAATCGGACAGCTTCTTTTGAGAGTGTAGCGTCTAGGCCTGGGCTGTCAAACTCTGATTCTGGGGACCACATATATTGGACTTATCATAGCATATTGTAAATGCAAATTAAGATGTGCAAAATAGGGGGTAATCATGAATATGAAACATGTGAAAAGGGATCTGAGATAAGGCAGTGTAACTGTAGAGAAACACATGATGCTACATATGTAAGTTACCTGGTGGTAAATCTCATTAAGATTAAAAAGATTTATGTACAGGTATCAAAATAGATTTCTTCTGTAGAAAATGTTAGGTTGAAGAGAAGGAGTCAAAATATATTGAGGAATTTAGAATTTGGACTGAGACCATAAAAAAGGTGCTGTATCAAGACATATGCTGATTGTAAGATTTTCTAACTTTGTGTGAGGCTATTCAGGTGGAATGGAAAATGAAGATTGTACTAGATGCTGTGAATATGTAGGCATTATGGTGGATCAAGTGCATTTACTACCCTATGGAAGGCCTGGGATAAAAGAATAAGTGAGTTGGTCTACTTGTGGGTGGTGTAGTATCCTAAATGGGTATAATTTCAATTTAAATGGACATTTTATGTTAGAACATTTGAATGCTTGAGGTTTATTGACAAATGGGGAAGAATTTAACTCTTGTTTTAGGTTTAGAAGAGTTCAGAGAAGAGATGTATTTCCTATAGATATACAGTAGATAGAAGATATATAATATTGTGAGAGCTAGCCCAAACACCATCAGACTGACACCATTATTTCTATAAAACACCTGTTTATTTACAGTTTTTCACACACACAGTGCCCCACACCAATCACCCTTACTCGGGCCTTTCAATGTCTGTGGGCCGCCTTTCTTTCCTCCGTCACTGTAGCTTCCTCCAGCTCCCGACTCTTGCTCCCGAACTGCAGGAAGGTGGCCCCCTTTATAGTCACCCGTACGTGCTGCAGGTGCTCGCTGATGTTCTTCCGGCGGCACTTCCTAGTGTGGTGGAAGTGCCGCATGAACACCTGGAAGCACTCCAGGCATTGCTGGAAGGTCCTTCCTCCACCTTCCCAGGTGTGGTGGAAGTGTCGATCTCCCGGGCTTTATGAGGTTTGGGGTGCCCCCTGGCAGTAGCCACGGGTTTGAGCCTCCCTGCTACTTCCCCATGATCCCCTAGCTATCCAGGGTGGTTGCCCCCTTGTGGCCCGGGGGACATATAGATCTCCTTCCTATATATATACATATATATATATATATTGTGGTGTGTGGCCGGCTAAATATTCCAGCCCTCACCCCCAGGCCGCCAGATGGAGCTCTCCCAACAGCGTGGACATTACCCGAATTCCAGCAGGGCCTCATGGACTTTGTAGTTTATATGCACAGCCCTGCTGGATACCTTGGGGACCACCAGGAGTCGCTGTGGGGAGACTGCCGGACTCTTACTTGCCCTATAACCCGGAGGTGCGTCATGATCACGTGACAAGAGGAAACGACGTGCTTCCGGGTTGAAGAAAGGAGCTTTTTATCCAACCCGGAAGTGTTCATGATCACATGGACAGAAGGGAGAAACACTTCCGGGTCAAGGTGTATAAAGGACTCATGGGAAAGCCCAGACACTGAGCTGAGCTGGGAGGAAGGGTGGCGAAGTGTCTGGGAGTGTGGAGGATTGATTATAGTGTTTTGTTTATTAATTTATGAATATTGTGGAGTGGAGGGTGCTTTGTGCACATTATTGTCTAAATAAAAGTAATATTTGGACTTTTACCTGGTGTCTGGAGTTGAGTCAGAGGGTTCAAGAGGATGGCAAGGGCCTCAATCTGCGACAATATATATATATTTATTACAGTATATCTCTCTATTTATATAAAAAAATCCTGGGACAAGAGAAGACTTTTTAGCCTGGGATGAGATTTACAGGGAGATTCTTTCATGTCCCGCGAGATGAGACTTTGTGCCAAGAGATTTAACCACGCCCAGGGCCAGAAATAAAAGATAGAGTAGATGACAAAGTAGAATGTCGTAAAGAATTTAAAAACATTGGCACAATACACTTGCAGAGCAGGCTAGAGATAATGAAAGTACTCAAATTCAAAAATCTCCAAAAAATGATAGTAAAGATCGCATTAGTGCAAACAAATGAACATTATTACTAGGTGAATAATTTATTCTGTTAGTGAACTGGGAATCTGACATGAATATGAAAAGTCATGTGTATTAAGTTTCTCTGAGTCCTATCGAGTATGAATATGTTTCAGTGAAATTCTGGATTCGTAGGGGTGGAACTGTGAAATTTTATAATGCTTTTTTTTCCCCAAAACTGGTGCTTGAAGCATAAAAAAAATAGCAGATTGTTTAGTTAAGGCTGTACTGTATATTGTCTTGCACTTTTTAGTTCTTTAGGCCATGATGAATTCATTCAAATTGACCTTGATTTAGTATTTAACAATGCTAAGAATACAGAGCTTGGACTAAGTATGATTTCCTTTGAAACGATTAGGCATTTAATGGTACAGTATGTGGCATTAATTATTTTACTAGAAATATGCAATGAGATATGAAGGAAGAAAGTTCTTCCTGAATAGCTAAAAGCCATAATTTGTCCTCTTGTTAACTCGGACAATCCCTTCAGGTAGTTTTATTACAAATATATTGCACTTACATCTGTGGTTTGTTAGTTGATGGGCAAGATAATAATAATAATAATTCATTACATTTATATAGAGCTTTTCTCAGTACTCAAAGCGCTATCCACCCAGGGAGAAACCAGGAAGCGACCCCACAATCTTCCACAGTCTCCTTACTGCAAAGCAGCAGCACTACCACTGTGCCACCTGTGAGGACATGATGATAGTTACAACTTGACATTTTCCAAAAAGAAAGGGTTGAGAAATTTTTCAGTGTGGGTTTTTGAATAGGCAGGTCAACATTTAATGCATTTGTACGTTTAAGTGATATAAGAAGCTTTTTAAAGTAAAAAGTTAGTTTTTTTATCTAGTGTCACACACGTGTGCATGGGAGGAAGCTAAAGGGCTTGAGTAAGGGCAGTTCTGAAGCATACTGGGCAGAGTGCACTGACTTTTTCTCCCTTTCCTGTAGACCATTCACGGGAGATTGCTCCTGGCTCTCTTCCGGGACCGAACTTATGGAAGGAGACCTTGCTGGCTCTGGCCCCTGTGATGTCACATCTGGGCTCAAACCAATGGCTGAAGACCTTCATGAGCCCGACCCCTATGATCTCACTTCCTGTCTTCCCCTTTAAAAGTCTGCACCTTTTCCCTATTCCCTCAGTTCTGTTTTGGACTCGGTTTTGTGCACAGCAGTGCTGTATTTACTTGCTCAAGTTTGCAGCCAGGAAATCAATTATACGGGTGGCTGCCCCAAACCTTTCCATGACTCTGAGTTGAGTTTCTGACACTAGACATTTAAAGTGTGACACATTATGGGTAGTCTGTTATTTAAATTGGATCAAGTGACTTTTCATAGATTATATAGATATTTTTGTTCAGGTTGAGGAAGGGTTTTGGGTGAAATTCATATATGCTAATTAACTTTATCTACAGTGTATTCTTAATCTTGTTTTAAATTATGCTCAGCAATATTTGAGAAATGTAGTCCTGCATTAGCCATGGCTTTGTGTGAAGATGCTGGGGCTATAAGTAAGAGGCAGTGATATAAAGCATGTTGTGCAGTAAGCATTACCGGAGATGGAAATATGGTCATCATATTAGGACTTACTTTTAATATCTGATGATGCTTTTTTAAAAGTGTATATATTACGGCCAAAACACGAAATTCTGCCAGTTCTCGAATTGGCCGGCCATTTTGCATTTTGGCCAAAAGGTGTGGCCAAAGTCTGATTACTAGAAATGACCAGTGTATATGCTACTTTGGATGGCCATTTCGCAAAGTGGCTGGAAATCCCTGGTCAAAATTTGATGTGTTGATGTAAGACCGTCTGGTAGACAGCACATCTTTCACTTCCGGCTGTTTCCCATGTAATGGTATGTCCATTTTAATTATTCATATTCCATAGGCTGTCCCATAGCTACTTCTGACGGGACTAATATGCCGGGTGAAGTTGGTGTACATGTAAATGCGGAATCAGCATTTGATATGAAAATCAAGTTCTCGGATACTTTGAATATGTTGCTGCAAGAATAAGCAAATAATAGCGCGATCCTCACAAGAGACAGATATTGCACTTTTATAGAGGATGTTAAACAGGCTAAAACAGGCAATTGCATTACTAAGTGTGCAACAAATCGCTGCAAATGTAGAAATAAGAAACTGTTGTGCAATTCGAATTTGAAATGCCATAAAAGTTCATCTTGTTGTAACAAGTGATGATGGATATTCATAAAGTAAACAGATTGTATAAAGTATGAAATTATACAGACCCACCAAAATCTACTCATGCCCTTTTTCTTCCGACTTTGGCTGATTGCCCCATGCTATTTTGCAAACTGATTGGACATTGGCTGGTCTATTTACAACGACATTGGCCATTTCCCGATTTGACCGGACACTTCCCACTTTGGCCGATTTCGGGCTTTGGCTGTAACAGCTATATTTGTATGTGGAGGTTTTATCTAATGTCTCTACCTTTTAGGTATTTAGTTCAAGTTCAAGCACTTTCTTGTCATTGTGTAACACAACGAAATTACTTTTTGTGACAACCCCGAGGTGCATTTAAAGAAAAGTCAAATAATTCCAAATATGTCATATACAGTGTTAAGTGATCAAGTAACCAGAGCAAATTATTATTATTGCTCAAAGTACAGCAGCATAAATTGTTATTGCACCTGTTAATGAATAGTACATTACATATTCTACAGTATATTGTATTACATTAGTATATTGCACATTACCAATATAGCTTATTACACATGTTCAATTAAAAATGGTCTCAGACTGAGGAGATTCAGAGTTCGGAAAGTTTATGGCAGATGGGAAAAAGCTATTTTTTAGTCTGTTTGTGCGTACATGGATTGACCTAAAGCGTCTGCCTGACGGAAGGAGCTCAAACAAAGAATTTCCAGGGTGAGTTTTGTCCTTGAGAATGTTTTTGGAACTTCTCACACAGCAAGTCTTATACGAGAGTTCGAGTGATGGCAGTTCAGTCCCTATAATGGCCTCTGCTGTTTTTACGACCCGCTGCAGGGCTTCTTTAGCAGCCTTGGTGCAGCTGTTGTACCAGGCCATCATGCAGTTAGTTAAAATGCTCTCTATAGTGCATCTATAGAAATTAACCAGCAGCTTCTGGGGGAGGTCAGCTCTCCTTAGCTTCCTGAGAAAATAAAGGTGTTGTTGTGCTTTGCCTATTATAGGCAAGTTGTTGTCAGCCCAGGACAGGTCCTCTGAGATGACTCCTAGAAACTTAAAGCTGGAAACCCTCTCCACAGCATCTGCATTGATTGTTATCGGACTGTGATTGGTCTTTTTAGTGGTCCTAAAGTCCAGAATAACTTCTTTGGTCTTTTTGGTATTTAAGACCAGGTTGTTGGTGTTGCACCATTCTGTCAGATTCTGAACCTCTTCCCTATATGGAATCCACAATCCATGTACTGTAAGATTTTTTTAAGGATAAAAGTAAGATAGTTAATAACTGAGTTCTGTGGCTGGATATGATTGGGCATCTTCTAGAAAAATTTGACAATGTATTGCACCCTAATTAGATCAAATTTAAAATTATGGCTATATTGCACATAGAGAAGCAGTTCAAACAGTTTTGATGAGGTTAGATGTGATACAGCTTTCTGCTTTAAGATTCTCCTGCAGATCTTTTCAAATTATACCTATAAATGCATTACAAAGTTGAGATGCCTCTGAAGTTAAGATGTTAAAGATCGTGTTGTACACAATGGACATATATCTGCAGGATTGTGAAATGGAATATTGTTCTCATTCAGAATTTTGTGAATTACTGGGATTCCAGTTTCTTTAAACTTTGCATGGATAATAAGTAGGAGTATTGGTGGTCCCATTTTTTGCCTAATTGTGCTGCTGTCTGACGTTTTTCTTCATGGCACACTCCATTGCATTAAATCTATTTTCATTTGTTGAAGGATGGTGTTGATCATAAGAGAGGGAGGAGTATAAAGTGTGAGCTGCGAAGCTAATCATACCCCCAAAAAGACCCAAGCGTGACAAAAGTTTATAAGCAACAGATATACTGATTGGTCTTCAGTAAATGGCTGAGTTAGTGTGTTTCATGGTTCCCCTGTTTGGGCATATCAGTGGCACTCTATAGGCATATGCAGCTGAGAGAATTGCATAAATTAATTGGATTGTGGTGATGGAGCTGGTCATAATGGATAATGCTTAGTCTAAAGTCCTCCTGTCATTATGAGTTGCCACTGAATGCATTTTCTATGTTGCAGTTTTTATAAAGGTATAGTGGTCCAGTTTTGTTTGTATACCTACCTATGTTGGGGTCTTGGGTAATGGAAAAGCTGTTTGTATTGCAAAGGAGACAAGATGAATTTGTAAGGGGAAAGATTAAAATGAAGGTTTAAGGGTGGTTTGAATAACAATTTGGCAGATGTTGAGGGATTGAAGGTGTGATGGGTTGGTGAAATTAGTGATTATTTAAATTACTGAAGAGAATTGGGGGTGGATGGGGAGAGACTTGGTAATAGACATTTCTCTCTATTATATAAAAAAAACCTGAGACGAGACGTGACTTTTTCAGAGAGATACTTTCAAGTCCCATGAGACAAGACTATGTGCCAAGTGATTTAACCATGCCCGGGGCGAGAAATAAGACAAAGAGTAGATGACAAAGTAGAATGTCATAAAGAGGTTTCCTAAACATTGGTGCGATACACATACAGAGCAGGTTAGAGATAATAAAAGTACTAAAATTCCAAAGTCTCAAAAAAAGATAGTAAAGATTGCGTTAGCCCAAACAAATGAAAATTATTACTCCGTGAAATAACGGAACAGCGAAAAGAGATCGTATATATTGTTCAGATTTAAACTTTAAGTCGGAGACTTGTAGATTGTCTAATTCGTGTTGCCAAAAGTAGTTTCTTCCCAATGAAGAGGCGTATCTGTAAGAATTAAGATTTGTTGTTTGGTCAAAGTGAAATCCACATACGTGAGTGGCAGAGATGTGATGTGGCTGGCGTGTAGCGCAGGCCTGGGGGGTTGGTGAGCGAAGTGAGCAGGGGGCGAAGCCCCCTAGTATTAAACACAGAAGCATAATAGCTATTAGGACGGAGTAAAGAAGTTAAACAAGATAGAATAGTCATTTGCTTATATTCTGCAGCAGTACTGAAGAACCTTAGATCTTGTTGCATGTGTATGCAAGACTTATTAATGGAGATACTGTATGTTTGATTATATATGGTCTATAGAGTGTTTGGGTATAGTGGCCAAATTGTGTTGGGTGCCTGCTCATTTAAGTGCCTTTAGTAATAAAAATATGCCATTATTACAAAGGAAGCACTTAGTAGAAATTAGATGTTCTAGTTATTCTAGGAATAGAACAAGTGAACTCAATAAGATGGCTGGGATTAAGGAATGGTAGCTCTTGTGAGATAAGTAGACATGGTAGGTTTTGGTATGGTTTCTGTAAATTGACACAGATTATACACTTTGTGTGTAGGAACAGAAGGGAGGTGTATGCTTGGCCTACATACAGATTTAAGCTTAACTTTGGCCATCTGTAGTAAACAGAGTAGAATGTGTGATGTCTGGTACGAGGAAGAGTGAAGCATGTGTTTAACGTCATGGTATAGTAAGTACTTGGCAGAACCAAGGAGATTGTTTACGAAAATAACAGGTGTCACAGATGTAGAATAGGAGATTTTACTTATTGAAGAGGCAGAAAAAGTGACCTTGGGTTTGATTAAAAGTTTCAGGAATATAGCTCAGGAGTGCAAACAACTGAATCTGTAATGTCTGCGTCACATTCTAAACAGGTAGATGGCAGTCATGCACCCTCTTCTCGGATGTAATCTGTCAAACTGTAAGAAGGAAGACAGTTGGGGAATGAGAGAAGTATTAAAATCCAAGTTAATGTAGTGTATTTGTTTCAGCTGGCCCACTTTTAGATTTCATGCAGAAATTTTACATTTGTTTGGGTGGCTAAGAATTGTATTTTTTGTCACTTTGTGTGTTTTTATTTTTTTAGTTCCGTGAATAAATATTAGTGCCACAAATATATATTATGTTTAACAGTTTTATTTTGGGATGTCCTCAACCTTTCTCCTCTATTTATTGCATTTTTGTAGAATTATTTGTTTTCCACTGATGAACCATGTTTGGACTATTATCACTGCTGATATATTTTGTTTTATCAATGTTAAACCATTGTAAAGTTTTCTTCCTTACTGATAATCACAGTGGTCTCTTCTACAAGTGAGTTTGGTCTATGATCTGGCCCTATTAATTTGCAGTAAAAAAGCAGTTTAGGTGGTTGTCACTGACATTTGGTGGCAATTGTGGGACTGCCTAGGGAGACCAGTTTTTTTGCCACAGCTCATTAAATTGTTCCATACTTAGCCCCATTATTACTTCAATGGATGTTTGATATAGCACCTTGATATGGTTATGCCAGTCCATATGGAGCTAAAGCAGTGGAGAAGACGATAGCAGCATCACAGCAAAAATTGAGACTTTCTAATGGATAGTGAGACTGTTCTGTGGAAGAGGGTGACTGAGTGACTAAACCTTGAAAATGTGTCACTGCTCATCATAATTTGTTTGTTGGGAGTCAGGATTGAGGTTAAACTTGTGTTGTATTGAAGATACCAAAGGCTATCTTTTTGGCTGACTCATAGCTGAATGGGCTCTTAGATTGCCTAGTGCTGTAGTGTTGTTTTGTTCTGAGCAATTTTGATTTTTTTCTTTTCTGTATGTAGAGTATGATAAATTAAACTCAATTGTATTATACAAGTTTGAGACTAATGCTAGGAAATTGCCTGTTTTTTAATCTGCATGGCAAAGAGAGGGAGAACAGCCAAATAAGTTATAGACTACTTTGAAGTACTTGCATGTTAAATTGATGGGTCTGGTTCAAAATGCAAAGGAAGAACTAAATGAAATCATTTTTTTTTTATCAAGAATGATGTTTGTACCTGGAATGAGAACAAGTATAATGGAATGTTATGCAAAATCTTAAGTGGAGGCTACCTGTATCATACTGAATATGGGAAACAGAATCTTGCAACTGCATTTTGAGAGAATAGTATTGCGATTCTATTCTAAATTAATAATATAATTTGGGCATATTACAACCTGGGCTGGTCACCTGGGTCAAGAAAACACTAACAGGATTTTCAACCTTTTTATTGGTTGGAGTGGAATAGGAATATTGCCAACTACAACTGGCCAAGTAAAGGTTCTTTTGATGTGGTAAAATGTGAGAAGTAATAGAATTCCTGTGCTTCTGTCACTTTTTGTTAATGTAGATTTTGGCCTTGTGATGAATATGGTAGGTCTGGTGAAAGAAGCAAGAGTGGAAATTGATTTATGCTTGTTTACAACTATGCAACTCATTAATTAGATAGATAGAAAGTATCTATCTATCTATCTATCTATCTAATAGGAGGCATTTGCTCTTATGAAGATCAGGTCCACTCGGGTAGCAAATACATTTATACAGTCACTATTCCAGAGATGATATACCTGGAAATGGTTATTGCTAATCAAGATTCTACTTTCATCTCTACTTTTAATAACTTTTTTGGAATTCAGAGTTAAGAACCATACCACACTACCCTTTAATGGATGGCTTAGTAGAGATGTTTAGCAAAGCCCTAAAGAATATATTATAAAAATAGGTTACAGCTAGTTACAGTTTTTGTATTAGAGGGTTATGCAGATTTTTTTTTCCTTTGAGCTGCTGAAGGAAGGAAACTGGTGAGTAGATGTATGTACAAAAATGAGAGAAAAATTGGACTCCATATATACATTGGGGTGGCACGGTGACGCAGTGGGTAGCGCTGCTGCCTCGCAGTTGGGAGATCTGGGGACCTGGGTTTGCTTCCTGGGTCCTCCCTGCGTGGAGTTTACATGTTCTCCCCGTGTCTGTGTGGGTTTCCTCCGGGCGCTCCGGTTTCCTCCCACAGTCCAAAGACATGCAGGTTAGGTGGATTGGCGATTCTAAATTGGCCCTAGTGTGTGCTTGGTGTGTGGGAGTGTTTGTGTGTGTCCTGCGGTGGGTTGGCACCCTGCCCGGGATTGTTTCCTGCCTTGTGCCCTGTGTTGGCTGGGATTGGCTCCAGCAGACCCCCATGACCCTGTGTTCGGTTTCAGCGGGTTGGACAATGGATGGATGGATGGATATACATTGGTTTGGGTTTCTGTGTAGGGCCTAGCCATACCCCAATTTCTGGTACAGTGAAGCTTCTAACCAATGACTGACAGCTGTCTTTTGGCTAAATGTTAAGGTCATTGGGAAGGTTGCATCTCATAAATTATCATCTAGTGAATGATCTTTGTTGATTCACAAAAATAGTTGGTCAGTTAAGGCTTTTTACTGACTTTTCTAAATTAAATGGTATATCCACTTTTGATGTGTGTGGATAAACTAATTGAGGAAGGCTCTTTCGTAAAATTTAATTGTGTTTTTGGCAACATCTAAAATATTGTTGACTTTTAAGACACCATCTAAGTTTGGACTATTTAAATTCAATGCCCTTTGCATGATGTAGTGGCCAGTTTTCAACATTTAATGTACAAGGTTATAAAAGTAGAAAAGTTATGTCTGAGCTTAATTTAGACCAGCGTTTCTCAACCTTTAAGTATTTACGACCCGAGTTTTCATAAGTTTTAATCGCGCCTCCCTAATAAAATTTATTCCTATATTTTTTGCTGCCGATACACCGCTACAAATTTAAAACTTCCCTACGAATAGCAAAATTATGCCACATATGACAACATTCGCGCCCCCTTTTTTGTTACTTTGGGGCGTGCCCCACAGTTTCAGAACCGCTGATTTAGACCATCTTTAAATTCAGTAATAGTTAGGAGGAACAAAAGTAGGATAGATCATTTTGGAAGGTTTAAGTGATATAAAATTCCAAAAGAGGTTGTAGTCATTTTTGGATCTTCTTGGGTGGTATTGGTATCTTAGCCCTGATTTTTTCCAAATGAACCATTAGTCAACAGAAACCTATGTCTCCCCAAAGTAATGCTTTACTTTGTGATTCACCTATTATTTCATGGAAAAAAAATCAATTTAAGACCTTAATGTTGCCAGGGAGCTATTTTGCTGCCTTAACATGTACACTTAATTAGAATCAGATTTTCTGATTATTCTGTACTAGCAAAATACCCGCGCTTCGCAGCGGAGAAGTAGTGTGTTAAAGAGGTTATGAAAAAGTAAAGGAAACATTTAAAAAATAACGTAACATGATTGTCAATGTAATTGTGTTGTCATTGTTATGAGTGTTGCTGTCATATATATATAGATTTTTCGCTGCTTCGCGGGTTTCTGCGGACAATAGGTCTTTTAATTTCTGGTACATGCTTCCTCAGTTGGTTTGCCCAGTTGATTTCATACAAGGGACGATATTGGCAGATGGCTGAGAAGCTACCCAGCTTACTTTCTCCCTCTCTCTCTCTCTCTCTCTCTCTCTTGCGCTGACTAGGGGGGTGTGAGCAGGGGGGCTGTGTGCAGCTGCTTCCTGAAAGGACATGCTGCACGGAGCTTCGCATACTTAAAAGCTCAAAGGGCACGTATTGATTTTTTATCTCTCTCTCTATCTCTCTCTAACTCTCTCTCTGCTCCTGACAGAGGGGGTGTGAGCTGCCGCCTTCAACAGCTTTGTACCGGCGGTGCTTCGCATATTTAAAAGCCAAAAAGCCCTATTGATTTTTTTTTGACTGCTTGCTTTGCACTCCTTTGAAAAGGAAGATATGTTTGCATTCTTTTAATTGTGAGACAGAACTGTCATCTCTGTCTTGTCATATATATATATATATATATATATATATATATATATATATATATATATATATATATATATATATATATATATATACACATATTATATATATATATACATAAACACATATATTTTATATATATATATATATACATAAACACATATATTATATATATATATATATATATATATATAAATACATAAACATATATTATATATATATATATATATATATATATATACATAAACACATATATTATATATATATATATATATATATATATATATAAATACATAAACATATATTATATATATATATATATATATATATATATATATATATACATACATAAACACATATATTATATATATATATATATATATATATATATATACATAAACACATATTATATATATATATATATATATATATACATAAACACATATATTATATATATATATATATATATATATATATATACATAAACACATATTATATATATATATATATACATAAACACATATATTATATATATATATATATATATATATATATATATATATACACATATATTATATACATATATATATACACACATATATATATATATATATACATATACATAAACACATATATATATACACATAAACACATATATATATATACATAAACACATATATTATATATATATATATATACATAAACACATATATTATATATAAATATATACATAAACATATATTATATATATATATATATACATATACACACATATACAGATATATCACATATATATACATATATTATATATACATATACACATATATTTTATATATATATATATATATAGTGGTGTGAAAAACTATTTGCCCCCTTCCTGATTTCTTATTCTTTTGCATGTTTGTCACACAAAATGTTTCTGATCATCAAACACATTTAACCATTAGTCAAATATAACACAAGTAAACACAAAATGCAGTTTGTAAATGGTGGTTTTTATTATTTAGGGAGAAAAAAAAATCCCAACCTACATGGCTCTGTGTGAAAAAGTAATTGCCCCCTGAACCTAATAACTGGTTGGGCCACCCTTAGCAGCAATAACTGCAATCAAGCGTTTGCGATAATTTGCAATGAGTCTTTTACAGCGCTCTGGAGGAATTTTGGCCCACTCATCTTTGCAAAATTGTTGTAATTCTGCTTTATTTGAGGGTTTTCTAGCATGAACCGCCTTTTTAAGGTCATGCCATAGCATCTCAATTGGATTCAGGTCAGGACTTTGACTAGGCCACTCCAAAGTCTTCATTTTGTTTTTCTTCAGCCATTCAGAGGTGGATTTGCTGGTGTGTTTTGGGTCATTGTCCTGTTGCAGCACCCAAGATCGCTTCAGCTTGAGTTGACGAACAGATGGCCGGACATTCTCCTTCAGGATTTTTTGGTAGACAGTAGAATTCATGGTTCCATCTATCACAGCAAGCCTTCCAGGTCCTGAAGCAGCAAAACAACCCCAGACCATCACACTACCACCACCATATTTTACTGTTGGTATGATCTTTTTCTGAAATGCTGTGTTCCTTTTACGCCAGATGTAACGGGACATTTGCCTTCCAAAAAGTTCAACTTTTGACTCATCAGTCCACAAGGTATTTTCCCAAAAGTCTTGGCAATCATTGAGATGTTTCTTAGCAAAATTGAAACGAGCCCTAATGTTCTTTTTGCTTAACAGTGGTTTGCGTCTTGGAAATCTGCCATGCAGGCCGTTTTTGCCCAGTCTCTTTCTTATGGTGGAGTCGTGAACACTGACCTTAATTGAGGCAAGTGAGGCCTGCAGTTCTTTTGACGTTGTCCTGGGGTCTTTTGTGACCTCTCGGATGAGTCGTCTCTGCACTCTTGGGGTAATTTTGGTCGGCCGGCCACTCCTGGGAAGGTTCACCACTGTTCCATGTTTTTGCGATTTGTGGATAATGGCTCTCACTGTGGTTCGCTGGAGTCCCAAAGCTTTAGAAATGGCTTTATAACCTTTACCAGACTGATAGATCTCAATTACTTCTGTTCTCATTTGTTCCTGAATTTCTTTGGATCTTGGCATGATGTCTAACTTTTGAGGTGCTTTTGGTCTACTTCTCTGTGTCAGGCAGCTCCTATTTAAGTGATTTCTTGATTGAAACAGGTGTGGCAGTAATCAGGCCTGGGGGTGGCTACGGAAATTGAACTCAGGTGTGATACACCACAGTTAGGTTATTTTTTAACAAGGGGGCAATTACTTTTTCACACAGGGCCATGTAGGTTTGGATTTTTTTTCTCCCTAAATAATAAACACCATCATTTAAAAACTGCATTTTGTGTTTACTTGTGTTATATTTGACTAATGGTTAAATGTGTTTGATGATCAGAAACATTTTGCGTGACAAACATGCAAAAGAATAAGAAATCAGGAAGGGGGCAAATAGTTTTTCACACCACTGTATATATATATATACATAAACACATATATTATATATAAATATATACATAAACACATATATTATATATACATATACATATACACACATATACAGATATATCACATATATATACATATATTATATATACATATACACATATATTTTATATATATATATATATATATATATATATATATATATATATATATATATATATATATATATATATATATATATACATACATACATACATATACACACATACATGCACTTACAATAACATAGAAATCAATATAAACAACATTAACATCATTATCATATGAGAATATGAAGTAATATATAAGAAGCACATTTCATATAAATATAAATTATTAAACAGTAAAATCTTCTTCTATAATTTGCTACCGTGGCTATTTGTTTGTCTGTCCAGGATTTTAAATCACTTGTAGCTCGCAAACCGTTTCACGTATTGACTTGAAATCTGGTACACATATAGTACGTCACGTCTGCTATCCGCTTTATGGGTGATGGTTGTATTACTCTTTTTATCTTTATTTTATTTTATTGTAGAATCAACTCCTATCTGCGCACACCAGGGCGGCCATGGGCGGATGCGTATGGCGTATTTACTCCATATTATCGTGCATTGCGCTGTCACTGGTATTTTGATAAAAGAATTTGAACAACATATAAGAAGCGTATAAATTATTAAACAGTAAAACATTAACATTTAAGAAGTAAAGTTACATTGAGTAGTACTGCAGTGCCTTCGGGTGTACCTCATTTTTTCTTTGCCCATTACATGCTTAAATGTATACATTTTTTGGTGTACCTACCCGAGAACACGCGACATATAACCGACCGTGGGAGAAGCATGGATTTTAAACACGCATTGAGTTCATCTGCTGGTCTCCCTCGTGGAATAACTGGTAATGTTTGACTAAAATCTACAGCTAGTAAAACGACATTACCTCTTTTTTTTTTTTTACGATCTCTGAGATCTTGTTTTTTTCGGTTCAAGGCTTCATAAGCTCTTTTATGTTCCATGGTGTACTTATCCCAAACCATTATCTTTGAATGTTGCAAGACTTTCGCCTTGTATGTAGATCGACGTGCCCTCTTTTAATTGCGAGAAGCAGATATATATAGCCAAATTCTCGCGCTTTGTTGCGGCGAAGTACTGCTTTTAATTTTTTATTAAGAAGAAAAGAAAACCTTTTCAAACGGATCGAAAATACACCAATAACAATTTGTTAAGGATCTGTTTTTTTGTGAAGCTCCCTTTTCACAGCTGTCGCGCTACGGCGTGTGTTTCGTTTATTTGACAGTATGTAGATCGTGGTAATTACATTCATGGCATTCATTTTCTGAATCACAATCTGATTGTATGGGTGGTTACCTGCCAGGTCACGCTTGTGGTTTGTCAGCAAGTCGCCTTACGTCCACTACGTGCCCTCTTTCTGTTATTTTTTGTTCTTCGCGGTTTGCGGCTCTTCCTTCATTTCTCCCTACTGCGTTCTTTTATCTCGCGAATATGTTATTGCAATCCGCAGCGGGAGCGTTTCTATAAACTTAATTTAAACTTACGTTTTACACCGTGCTTTGTTTCCCTTATGAAGATGCTTGTATGGTTCACTCGCTCGCTTCTTATTGTTTCGCTCCCTTCTCAATTGTTTAATGAATTTTTTGTTCTTCGCTGTTTGCGGCACCAGAGTTGAAGCCCCTAACGTTGCGGTCAGCAAGTCGGCTAACATCCGCCATGTGCCGTCTTTCAGTTGCGAGAAGCAGATCATAAAATGGTTTTAATAGTTTACTTTCAAATAATGCAAAGAGTATGCGACACGTGTTTCTCCCTAATTCTGGACTCATCAGGCGTACACACTCACTGCATCCGCTCTCGGGAATCGAATCTCGAACGTCAGCGCCAGAGGTGAAGCCCCTAACGTTGCGCTACGGTGTGTGGTTCGTTTATACCTCGTGTCTTCTCATTAAACATTTATCTCGCGAATATGTTATTGCAATCCGCAGTGGGAGCGTTTCTATAAACTTAATTTAAACTTACGTTTTACACTGTGCTTTTTTCCCTTATGAAGATGCTTGTATGCTTCAGTCGCTCGCTTCTTATTGTTTCGCTCCCTTCTCAATTGTTTAATGAATTTTTTGTTCTTCGCTGTTTGCAGCTCATCCTTCATTTCTCCCTACTGCGTTCTTTTATCTCGCAAATATGTTATTGCAATCTGCAGCGGGAGCGTTTCTATAAACTTAATCTAAACTTACGTTTTACACCGTGCTTTGTTTCCCTTATGAAGATGCTTGTATGCTTTACTCGCTCGCTTCTTATTGTTTCGCTCCCTTCTCAATTGTTTAATGATTTTTTTGTTCTTCGCTGTTTGCGGCTCCTCCTTCATTTCTCCCAACTGCGTTCACAGTCTTTTCACGTGATTACGTAGGAGGCATGATGACGTGACACTCAACTCCTCCTCCCACGGCCATCGAGCTGCCATCCATTACAGTATATTGTGAAAAAAGAGGTTCCAGTTATGACCATTACGCGTTGAATTTCGAAATGAAACCTGCCTAACTTTTGTAAGTAAGCTGTAAGGAATCAGCCTGCCAAATTTCAGCCTTCCACCTACACGGGAAGTTGCAGAATTAGTGATAAGTCAGTCAGTCAGTCAGTCAGTCAGTCAGTCAGTCAGTCAGTCAGTTAGTCAGTGAGGGCTTTGCCTTTTATTAATTAGTATAGATAATCAAGAGTTTGTAAGCCTTTGTTTTTGTTCATGTTATAGATACTGTTATCCTTTTTTAGTTTTATATTCAGTTATTAAATAATATAAGTCTTGTATTTTTGAATGTGTGTATACTGTAGAAGAAGCATTGAAAGAAGACAAAACCATTCAATATATCGGTCTTGTTTAGTTATCTAATAGCTTAGTTTCTCCAATATCTCCTTCAGGTTCTTAAAAGTTTTCAAGTTCTCTGCTTCAACTGCAAGACTATGTAATTTGTTAGAAGTGTGTCATGGAGTCTGTTTTGAATGTACTGTACTGAACCAACTTGTTCAGAAAATGAATGGATGAAATTTTAAACAGCTTTTATTATAGAATTGCTTACATTCATGTTTACATTTGCTTTTTACTTATGATTTGCTTACTATAATAATATGAACTCAAAGTTTTTATTAATTATCCTCGCATACAAACTTGAGTGTTATGATCTCAGCATTCCAGTCTACTAAATAATTGAAGGATTTAAAAAAAAACACCAGTGAGAAAAGCATTTTAGCTATAAGTGTCCATAACTGGGGGATCATCTGCCTGATTATGCCACTTCTCTACTGTAAGTTCGTTCTCCTGTATATAAGAAAGACACGAAAAAATATTTTATTAGCCTTGGAATGAAAGGATCTGCCTTGCTGCTTGGCACTATCTTCTATAATATAGCCGAATGGGGTGTTGGCTAGTTTGCCTTAATCTTTGTGTATGACCTGTGTGTTTGCTTTATATCCAACAGTGGAAAAATATTTTTTTTCTTTTCTCCACTGTCAACTGGCTATATCTCAATGATAATATTAATGGACACATGTTGTTATCCCTGAGGTGGGTTGGCACCCTGCCCAGGATTGGTTCCTGCCTTGTGCCCTTTGTTGGCTGGGATTGGCTCCAGCAGACCCCCGTGACCCTGTGTTCGGATTCAGCGGGTTGGATAATGGATGGATGGATGTTGTTATCCATTTGCATTTAATGTGTTCAAAATTGCACTGTTTTACTTTAAGTTCATCCTTATCTGTATTCTTTTGTAGTTTGTATTTTTACTTATTAACTTTTTAGTGTTCTGAGTATTTACTCATTGAAAATCACTGTAGAAAATTATAGTGTTTGCTTTATAAATTACATGTATTTTTTTAATTGCTTCTGTATTAGAGCATGCATGTAGTTATATAAACCATAAATATGTCCAGACACGCATAAACATCCCTCATGACTAGATTCTCTAATCGTTACCATGTCTTTCTTTACTCCAGGAGTAAATGTAATAACTTTTTATGGGAGTGTCTTAATTCAGAGTGTCTTTGTAGGAAGTCACTCAACAATTTTTACACTTGTGCTGCTCTCTTAATAAAGATCAGAGCATTTAAACTCTTTGAAGAAGGATCAGGCATGCTAATACTTTGGCAACAGCTGCAACATCATATTAGGGTAGTGCAGGTGTGGGATAATATCTGACACTTCATTCACGACTTCAGGAGGGGCAGCCTCAAATACACAAGTAAACACAAAATGCAGAAAAAAAATCCAAACCTACATGGCCCTGTGTGAAAAAGTAATTGCCCCCTTGTTAAAAAATAACCTAACTGTGGTGTATTACACCTGAGTTCAATTTCCATAGCCACCCCCAGGCCTGATTACTGCCACACCTGTTTCAATCAAGAAATCACTTAAATAGGAGCTGCCTGACACAGAGAAGTAGACCAAAAGCACCTCAAAAGCTAGACATCATGCCAAGATCCAAAGAAATTCAGGAACAAATGAGAACAGAAGTAATTGAGATCTATCAGTCTGGTAAAGGTTATAAAGCCATTTCTAAAGCTTTGGGACTCCAGCGAACCACAGTGAGAGCCATTATCCACAAATGGCAAAAACATGGAACAGTGGTGAACCTTCCCAGGAGTGGCCGGCCGACCAAAATTACCCCAAGAGCGCAGAGATGACTCATCCGAGAGGTCACAAAAGACCCCAGGACAACGTCTAAAGAACTGCAGGCCTCACTTGCCTCAATTAAGGTCAGTGTTCACGACTCCACCATAAGAAAGAGACTGGGCAAAAACGGCCTGCATGGCAGATTTCCAAGACGCAAACCACTGTTAAGCAAAAAGAACATTAGGGCTCGTCTCAATTTTGCTAAGAAACATCTCAATGATTGCCAAGACTTTTGGGAAAATACCTTGTGGACTGATGAGTCAAAAGTTGAACTTTTTGGAAGGCAAATGTCCCGTTACATCTGGCGTAAAAGGAACACAGCATTTCAGAAAAAGAACATCATACCAACAGTAAAATATGGTGGTGGTAGTGTGATGGTCTGGGGTTGTTTTGTTGCTTCAGGACCTGGAAGGCTTGCTGTGATAGATGGAACCATGAATTCTACTGTCTACCAAAAAATCCTGAAGGAGAATGTCCGGCCATCTGTTCGTCAACTCAAGCTGAAGCGATCTTGGGTGCTGCAACAGGACAATGACCCAAAACACACCAGCAAATCTACCTCTGAATGGCTGAAGAAAAACAAAATGAAGACTTTGGAGTGGCCTAGTCAAAGTCCTGACCTGAATCCAATTGAGATGCTATGGCATGGCCTTAAAAAGGCAGTTCATGCTAGAAAACCCTCAAATAAAGCTGAATTACAACAATTTTGCAAAGATGAGTGGGCCAAAATTCCTCCAGAGCGCTGTAAAAGACTCATTGCAAGTTATCGCAAACGCTTGATTGCAGTTATTGCTGCTAAGGGTGGCCCAACCAGTTATTAGGTTCAGGGGGCAATTACTTTTTCACACATGGCCATGTAGGTTTGGATTTTTTTTTCTCCCTAAATAATAAAAACCACCATTTACAAACTGCATTTTGTGTTTACTTGTGTTATTTTTGACTAATGGTTAAATGTGTTTGATGATCAGAAACATTTTGTGTGACAAACATGCAAAAGAATAAGAAATCAGGAAGGGGGCAAATAGTTATTCACACCATATAGTATTGACAGTGGAATTGTCAAGGAATGATGAAAAGGTTTGAACAATGCTGCTTTATGGCTGGACCTGCCCTTCCTCTTAAAGTAGCTTTTCTTTATAGCTTCACATAAAAAGGCAAATTAAATTCTGTGTATCAGTTTCATGTATATTAAGTAAAGGCAGAGAGAGAGAGAAACTTAGTATCTTTTGAAATAGTTTAGGCTAGTGTCCAGTGTGAGACTTCCATCTTTCCTATCCTTTTCTATTTTATTACTTTGTTTTGTTAATTACGAAAAGTAGAAAGTACCATTTTAGCCATCTCATTGGAAGTAGAGTTGTGGCAAGCATTGGATCCAAGACACAAACCAGCCTTACACAAGGCACTTGCACCTATTGCAGGGCTGACGCATCCATTAGAAATGCCACTTAACTTAGTATTGACATGTTTGGGATATGTGAGGAAGTCTTAAGTACATGTAGACATGAGGTGATTATGCAAACTACATTCAGACAGTGACCTTCTCAAGTTTCAGACTTGTTAGGCAAAAAGGGCTAGTGTAAGATATAAAGTGGCACTTAAAGATAAGCTTGTTGTCCTTTGTCAAAATTCCCATTGTAGATTCTGTGATTACAACTTCCTTGCTTTCCCATTCCACACAGCCCACCTTCCAGACCATGTCCTGTTAACAACACTCTTGCTTTTTTTGCCCATTTCAAGGCCAGTGAGAGGTGCCTTAATGCTTTTTTGATCTCTGCAAATGCATTTCTTGTAAGCCCACTAGTACAATCTTTTGTGAGCGTTCCAAGTAATTTCTTTGTTGGCTTGGTGGTTAATAAATAGTAAAATAGGAATGTGATACTTGGACTTTTTCATAATTAAACTTATTTAAACTGCTGGCTGTGACCCAAGTGGGTTGTGCTTTTTTGTTAACAGATTTTACAGAATATAAACTTTTTTATGCAATTCAAAATAGTTATAAAAACCAAGGTATGTCAAGGTTTGTTAAGTTGCTAGTGCCTCTTGTTTTGCAAATGGCTAACTAAAGATTTCTTTTTTTCTTTTGAAATAAGTTTTAGGGTACTAGGAGGTTGATGGCAATAGCTTACAATTATTCTGTTGATATGCTGCATGTGTTTCACAAGTCTGTATTCAATGGGTAGTAAAAACCTATAGATTAAGTTTTGGGTGCTCATAAATGTTCTGTAAAACCCAGGCTGAATGGAATGCCTAAAGTGTTTTTAGTAGCAATATATACATAATTGGAATTGCATTTTGTGGTATATTTTAGTAAATATTCTCCTTCATACAGAGGTATCAATTGGAGATCCTCTAGGTGGCAGGCTTTGTTCCAGCCATTTTCTTCATTTTGACCTAATTAAACATGCCTCTTTGCCTTATTCAAACCTTTTTTCCTTAACAAGGTGCAAAGCAAAATTAATATTAGTAAAGTCTGTTTTGCTATTTAAAATAGTACCGACACACAGAAAAACATCTAAACATTAATATTAATAGATGTGTTTATTAATTTCCAGACATTACATTTAATTTAGATTGTATTATAGTATTATACAGTATCTATGATGCAAATTGAAATAGTGTCATTCCTCACTGAAATTTCTTTCTTTGCACCTTCTGCTGTGAAGAGTATCCACTAACAAATGCCTATATTTCCAGTCATACTTTGCTAATTTAGCCCATGAGATGAGTTTTCAAGGTCATCTTTGCTCCCTCAAGTGTGTGAAGCATGTATGTCCAATTTCCAACCGTCACCTTCAGACTAGCTCAATTCATGAGGCCCTAGTGTATTACTGTCTTTTATATTTGCTGCTTGAGTCCTTTATAAAAATCTCTTCTCTGCAATTTCAGAGTGGACATCAGGAAAAATACTTATCTTTTTGCCTACATGCCTTTCTTCCTAAAGCAACGAGACCTTTTCATTATTCTAAAATCTTTTAGAAATTTAAAGATGAAAGGTCTTGGGAAATTTGCTGGATAATCAATATGCTCTTCCAGAATTTCCTTAATAGGCATCTTCAAGAATTGTGGTAAAGATTCTCAAGATGAATATAGCTGGTTTCCATCTTCAATTCCCTCGAGGACCAATATAATTCTCAAATTATCCTGTGAACTGTGTTTTCAAAATAAAAATGTTTATATCACTTAGACAGGTCTGTTATTGCATGTGTTTGTGTTTTTGGTTTTACAACTTAGCATCTGTCATTTAGGGCCTGATTGTGTTATTTTACACTAAATATAATCTCTCAGATACTGGAGACCTTCCTTTATTCCCACTTCTAACCCAATTATAAGGTGTTTTATTTCCATACCATGAAGTCATTCCTCTCTTGGCAAATTTCATAAGGCATAATGCATTATTCTCAAAGTATTTGCATATGTAATATCCCAAGAAATAAGAAAATAAGGTGCCATTGTTGGAAAAGGCTGCTTTAGACATCCATGCCTGAGAACTGGACAAGACTACTCTTATGCTTATGATTTACCACAATGGCTCTTTCATTGTCTAATAATTTGTGTGTGTTAGTGACGTCACATAGGCAGTCTGGAGGACAGCTGTTTTCAAGTTACCCACAGCTATGAAAAGAAAGCTTTTAATGTTTCATTTTGGAATAAAACATTCATAAAAGCTTAAAATTGAACAGAGACAGGTATGTTGCTACTTTTTATGAAATGTCACATCACTTTTCATTATTAAAATCTGCTAAGACAGTCTCGTTGCTTAGCCATATTAGGTTACATGCACTGTTACCCTTGGAACCATAATATGAATGATAGTCTGTTCAGTTCTTGGCACCTGCAGACAATCCTTCCTCCAGATATTTGGATCCAACTGACAGTTTTCACGTGGTGTACTTGGAAGTAGAGTGTGCTTTATGTTCTGTTGTCCTGGTCTCCCGGGATTTCCTTGTAGTGTTAGTCTGTACTGTGGCTGCTCCCTTGGTGTCTCAGAGTCTTTCCTGCTAATGTAAATATGACTGCTGAGTGTTACAGATCAGTTTGTTTCTGCTACATAAGCATGGTACTTTAGCATACTGTCTCTCTGCCCTAGACACGTCAGCTTTTTTAGTGAAGCTGAACTGTGCAGCTCCATAAACCAACCACCATTGTATGATGTCATCTTTTTATGTATTTTTTCATCCAAACACCTGAATTCCCTATCAGAATGAGTGCTCAATAGTTTTGTTCAAGAGATGTCAAGAGTATAAAATGATTGTACCAAATATTAAGGGAATTTGGCATAGTGGCAGATGTGCTGTTTTGCAGTAAGAAGACCAGAGTTCTCATCCTATGTGGAACTTGTTCTCCGTGTGCATGTGTGGGTTTCCACTGGGTTCTCTGGTTCAAAGACATGCAGGTTAGGTGGACTGGTGAAGCTAAACTGTCCCTAGTGTGTGTGCATGCATATGTACATTCACCAGTGATGGAGTGGCACCCTTTCCAGCAGATTGTTTTTGCTCAACTGGAAAATTTCCAGCCATCTTCTATAATTCGGTAGGTAAACAATGTTTCATATTATATTAAGTTAGGAAAAAGAATTTACTTCTGTCTTGGAGGATATGTCAAACATTTTTTAAATATGGCAGTAATTCATTAATATTTTAAAATCTGCATGCTAGGCCTGAGATTGACTCAAGTTATTAACAGTTTCATCTTGCACTCTGAACACTCTACCCAAAAAAGGTCATGTGAAAATATAATTTTTCCTCGGGGCTATGAAATCAAAATATAAAGTTTGTTTTTTGCTTGTATCTGTTTTTTCTCTTTCTCTTGGGTGGGGATTGAGTTCTGTTTTACTTTTATCCCCCCTGTGTTCTATTAGTTTTGAAGTAAATGTCTGCATATGTTAAGCTATTTGAGTAGCATGCCTTTGCAACGTTTTGGAAAATAAGTCTTGGGTTGCACAGGTAAATTAAGGGGGAGCTGTGATGGCAGAGAACCTTCATAGAAAACAGTCCAGGGATAACCTTAAAACAGAACAAGCAACTTCATTTAATTTAACCTCAACATGTAAATTGTCCATGAAGGTGTAAGGTTATCTACTGATGTATTACCTGTAATTCAAAGTGATTTGTTTTGATTTCAGACAACTTGGGATTTTCAACATTTTTTTAGTGAAGAAGCCCCTAATTTTCACAGGTTCTTAAAATTTTCTTTATTGTTTCTGCAAATATTCTTTTGTATAAATTGCCTTCAGATGTAGTTAATGAAACTGAATCATGAACTTTTTTTGATTTTATTGATTTTACTAAAATCAAATAACATTCCATACAAGTCAAGTTTTACAAGTTTTTGTGAATCATGAAAAAAAAATCTGAGTTTTCTTTGTGTCACTTTTGCATCCTTGGAAGGGAATGTATTTGAGCCATGAAAGTCTCTGCATTTTTCATAAAAAATACGGTTACATGAAAACTCATCATAGCCAAACCTAATAACCAGTCAGATAAACAAACAGTAAAGAATTTTCAAATGGTCACACAGTGGGATATGCAACTGTAATCTGATGAAATTAGCCATTGGAGTAATATGAAATTTTCAGGTAAGGTAGTTCTAGTCACAGATTTTGGTGCTGTTTCACCTTGATTTTGCAAGTAAGAATTTCCCTGTACTCTTATTAGACAAAACAATAGTGAGCCTATGAAACTACAAATGTTAACTTTTATGTGCAGTTTTGTGACACACCAGCAGATGGTGCCATGGAAAGCTCTTTAGTGTTTGTACACAAAGTGGTCCTCTTTTATCTCTGTGCTTATCAGTACATAAAAAGTCTATTGTTTTTATGTAGGGTGACATTTTACATTTAGCTTGCCAAGCATTTCCTTGCTTTTCTCAAACAATGGCCTCCTTGCCCCATGCAATTTCCACAGTCGATATATTTAATCTTTTCAGTTTCTCAATGAAACACTTAAATGGCTACAACTAGGAGATGGAAAATAAATAACAAAATGGAAACTTCTGGATATTTTTATGTCCCAATTAAAGATTTCTGCTGATGTGTTTTCTTACTCCTCTCCCATAATCTTTAAACTATTTCCGTAAGATGTTATCTTTAACCATTTCAAAATGTTGGATTAAAGTGGCACGCAAACTAGCAGCTGATAAAAGAGAGCTAATTTCAGTTCTCTTTGTTTTTACATTTCAGTTATGTAGGTTCTGAGTATAGTAACAGGATCACAAGTAAAATACAAATTATAAAGTTCACAGATTACAAAATAGACACACAAAAATGGACTATTTTAAGCACAAAATTAACAAAGGACCATATTGTGCTAATATGTTTGAAGTTGCTAATAGTATCTGCTCATTAACATAATCACTGAACTATGGCCAAATAATAATGAAGAAAACTAATTCTAGTCAGCAGCATCCCTGAAGAAGATAAACCTCTGGGGGATTTACAGTCACTTATAACAGACCAAGCCAGACAGTCACAGTGCTGTAGACCCCTTCGCCAACTGACTTGCCACCCCATCCGAGGCATCTTGTAGTATTGCATAAGTTTGTGCTGGACATTCTGATAAGATGGCAAAATGTTTTCATTCTTTGATTTCAAGACTCCCAGTATCTTTGGTACATTTCTCACAGGCCAGAGAGCAAATTAGATATAGGGCAATGGCAACAAATGTCACAGCAGGACACCAAGAAGATGAACAGGATAGAAGAGGGTTAATTAACAGTTCATAACTATTGTATTGCTTATTTTTATACATATGGCTAACAGTGATGCAGTATGCCCAGCTAATAGCGCTGGTCAGGATATGCTGGGCTAAAGTAGTAAGACTTCAGCCTGGATTTTAAAGATGATATTGAAGGGGTATTTCTTATATTGGCTGGCAGATCATTCCATACCTTTGGGGCTCTAACTAAAAGCTTGGCCTCCCATTCTTTTATTAATCATTGAAAACTGTAGTAGGTCAGCATCCTGAGATACAAACATCAGTGTGCATTATTATGTAATGATAAATTAAGTAAGCAGAGCCTTGGCCACTTATATCTTTATATGTAAGAAGGACGATTTTGAAGTAAGTTCTAAGCTTAAAGATAGTGTAACAAATTAACAACAGGAGTTGTGTGTTTGTACTTTCTAATGATAATTTATTGCAACATTTTGAATTAACTGAAAGCTGCATATAGAATCCTTTGAACAGCTTGTAAACAAATTGCAGAAATCAACTGTATCAGAATTATGTCTGAATTAACTTCTCAGGATCCTCCATATCTTGAACCTGTCTTCAGTTTTTTTTACTACTTTTAAACAGATTTTAGATAGTGTTGTAATGTATTTTTTAAGACATACTGGGGTTAAAGTGACTGAATAATATTTAAATAACATTTCTATATTTATTTTCAAGGAGAAGTAGTTCTGCTCTCTTCAGTCTTTTAAAACAATGCCACAATTAATGAAGGACACTAATGTTTAGTTGGGGAAAAAGGTATAGCTGGGTATCTTCTCCATAAAAGTGAAAAATAATTTTTCTCAGTGAAAGTAGTAAAGGTCTGAATTTTGAGCTCTGTGAAACACCATATTTAGCTTCTGAATATAACAGAGTACAGTTAACATGCGTTTGTACATATTGAAATAGATTAGATAGATATGAACTAAACATGCAAGAATGGTGCCTGACAGTCCACATAATTTTCTAGAAGTAATAGAATAAAATGGTCAATGATGTGGGTCTCTGTGTTTAAATCTAAAAGATACAGACATTTAAAATGTCAGTTGCGGCCTGAGTTAGTTCTGTTGTATACTGTGACCAGAATGCTCAAAGAATGTGTAATACGCATGAAAGCTGAGACCAACCCTGTGTGGAAAAAGCTTTTGCAAGTGTTTAATAAAGAAAATGAAAATGTGAAATGTCTGATTTTCAGTCTAATAGCTGTCAATTTTTGTGCATTAGGAACTGTCTGTTAGTAATGAATGATGATATTAAAAATGGATGATGCAAGAGCATACTAGGTTTTCACTAGTTTTGTTGGGACCAGCTCTAAAGGAAATCAAAATTTGATTTTCTGTTCTGTTATCAAATTAAAATTGCTAAAGTAGTGTATGTAAGGAGAGACTTACTGAAACCGTGTAATACTTGGTTTGCAAGATGATGCTGAAATCTGGAATATTATAATACCTGTTGTATTGTTTAAGATATTCAGAATATCTGTATGCTATCATTTATAGGTATTTTGTGTTGCAGTTCAGAACTTCCATTTTTTTAGATTTGTGCCCTAAACAGCACACAAGGATTTACATTTGTTTTCTGTTTTGTCCTAAACAGAACACAAGGATTCTTTCTATTTTTATCAATTATCACAGAATATTAGTCAGTTTTTATGCATTTTTAAGACTCTCTGTCCATGTACTTCAAAAGAGCTGCAATTTTGTCTCTAGTTTTTGGCATTCTAATTTGAGAGTTTAGCTTCGCTTTTTAAACCAGGTTGAGTTTCTGTATGCTTCAATCACTTTAGTTTTGACTAGTGCTTCCAAAGACTCTTTCAACATCACATTATAATAAGACATTCACTGATCTACAGTAGGTTATTCTCCATGATTAAATTTGAGCTTCTTCAAATTTCTACAAATTCTATTGTACAGTTGCAGTCTAGATGTTGTAATCTGAATTTGTAAGGCTAAGGACAAGTCAAATGTAATTAAGCAATGATCAGAAAATTTAATTTAGAGGAGTAATACTAAAATTTTGAATCCCAACTCTAAGTAATTAGATCAAATGTGTGATTATGACAATAAGTTGGGCCATTATAGTACCAGTTTCCACATCTATGTAGGTGTTAAAATCCCTCAATATGATCATAATGTATAGCTAAATTAGTTAAAAGGCTACCAAATCCAGTCATGTACAATGAAGATGACCCTTATGTTCCTGTACATTAGTACCCCAGTTGTGCTGGAATCTATTTTAATATGGTATGAGGATCTCAAAGCATGTAAATTAACCTCATTTTTTTTTTACAAGTGTTTGTAATTCGTCACATGATTACCCCAAGGCCACCCTCTTGGCCTGACTTTCTTGATGTATAATGGACTATGCTACCAAAGCTGAAGAAAAAATGTTAGATGTACGATGCCAGATTTCAGTAAGACAGTGACCAAAATTTTGTGGTTAGCATAATATTTTCACCAAAGCAGGTTTATTTTTGAGTGAATAATGTTTAGCAAATGTTAATTTAAAGTGCAAAGCAGTTTTTGAGGTCTGTTTTGTACTTTTTATTTCAATTTTAAGGATGTTACTAGTACAGGTGGTACTGGTGGAGGATCTAGTTTTAATTCTAGGTTTAGTTATGCCCTTTGTTTATTTTGGTTCAATTTAGTTTCATGACTCAATATTTAAGATGTCCCATTTGGGGGATTCTAGCTAGCAAAAATACATAATAGCAAGTGAGATGAAAGTCTACCTGTGATTGAAGACCACAAAGCTATAGCCTGGATGGTTCTTTGTTTAGTCAGCCTGATAAGTTTGTTGCTATATTTTAGGGTAATGTATAAGATTAGGATGAAGACAATCTCTTTATTAAAAAAAAAAATCCAAGCTTTTCCCATAAATCATCCCAATAACTAACATTCTGTTCTTTTATTTGCACACAGTTCTTTAAACTGCAGTAAAGAGAACGAAATCTGTTATAGACCACATCCATTGTATATATAATTATAGTAAGGGGACAGACATTTTCTTTTATCTTCGGTGCACAAAGAGCATGTTCTTCTGCACATTATAGAAAATGTGATACAGAAGGCTGAGTACCGACTCTGAGGCTGAAGTGATGACCTGGGTCCCATTGACTAAACTTTCCCAGTACTAACTAAGCCTGACCCTGTTTAGCTTCTGAGATGGGACAAGATGGAGCATATTCTGGCATGACATCTCGGACCCCCATCCCACTTTCAGCAACTTGCGCATTGGGGCCTGGAGCATTTTGTTGATGTATTGACCCTTGGTTAAATACAAGAGAATGACAATTCCTTACTACAGCCATTCCAAGTGAAACTGCAATGGGATGTGTAATTTGAATTGTGTAAATTTATTGCACGGTTTTCTGTTATTGCAAAGCACATTGGGATGATGCTCATTATTTAAAACACTATACAGAATAAAGACATTTACTTTTTTGGGGGAATTGTTTACATTATTTTATCATCCCAAACTAACTTTCTCTTCTGGGTGTGGTTATAATACTGCACCTGGTGCTCTGAAAATAGGCTCTGGCTCTTGAACACTCTGGGATGAAGTAGACTCAGTAATGATTGGACAGATTATACTGCACCCCCAACCCTCACCCCTCATTTCAGTTTCCTTAATTGAAGAGAATAACATCTGAAATATTTTATGTGTCGGATTACATTTGGAGGTAGAAATTTTAATGGTGTTACTATGAAGCCTATGGAATTTTAGTTCTCCTTTGACATAATCTAAAAATGATCTCTTCTGTGATTGTATAACAGTTTTGAGTTTGTACTTTAATAAACAAAAGTCAGTTACTCTTATTAATTTGGATGGATATAGAATAACTAAAGTGCTCAGCATAAACCCACATCATCAGAGTGAATGTGCAAAATACACAGAAGTGACAACAATGAGTTTTATTCCTGCAGCCTAAAGCTGTGATGACTGCAGTGCTGATCACTGCTCTCTTCCGTTGGCTAGTAAAAGCTAATTGAGACTTTTCACTGGGCAGAATTCAGTGCAGAGTATGCAGTCATCTGGGGTTTACATGCTTAAAGTTGATTTAGACCACTTTAATATTTGTATATATTTTTGATGTTACACCTCATGCTTGTTTTCTTACATTTTTGCATATAGTCAAAGCAAATTTTATACAGTAGCTTTTTTGACTTACTGATGTAATTTATTGAATGTATAAAGCTCTTCTTGGAATACACACAAGCTGTCTAGCAATCATCTCAATTAAAGTAACTTTGGCATGTGCGCATCAATGATCATTTGAGTTATGTTAACTGGGGAATCCTTCTATGATTACCCATGACAAATTGGTCTGGGGTAGGCAGATAAGAAGAAAGAATCCATAAATTACCTTCATTCTAGTTCCAATTAAATCAAACAGCATCACTCAACAGGAATAGCAGCAAGCCCTTCTGGAGCCTGATAGGAGATTGATGTTCATGGGTAAGTGCCTTTGACAGTTGATTTCACAAAATCTGTCGAGCCTAAGTATGAAAAAGGATCATAAGACTTTACAACCCACAGGTTAAGATGGGTCTGGTGCAATGCCAGTTAGACATGAGCAAGAATGGGACAAGATTGAGGCATACCAGACTTAAGTAATTAATACTGACTATTGAGACATGGAACATAACTTCTTTCGCTGGAATGAGGCAGAACTCATGCACAGGGCTTAAAACTTCCAAGACAATATAGTTGACATCTTCATTAATGGTGTTTTCCCATACTCTGGAGCTGTGCCACTAGGTAGACACTGGGCAGTTGTGAGGACACACACAAGACCCTGGATGGGTGTTGTACAGTTTCAGCTCTTTTTGGAAGAGAGGAACATTGCCTCAATGAAGGCCAATGATGCAGAAAGGAAAACTTGCTGTACATGTATGCGTCAAAGTATTTGGCCTTTTTCATGACATTGCATTTAGTGCTGAAAGGGTACCATCTACTGACTTTATAGTCCTAAAATGAGAGTTAAGTGCTCAAAGGGGGAATGGTAGAGGCACCAAGTGAGGCCTGATGCGAGTCCACCCTGCCTGTGGATCAGTGAGGATCACTGAAGAGTTCTAAGGCCTCATGGGAATTTACTATTCCTGTCTACAGCTCTTTGTGGATGGGGAGAAAAAAATCTTATGACCATGTATATTATAGTATCTTGATTCCATAAGAATATGGAATTGTGGGGATGCTGCATGGCAGCTGGTCACTGTATTTTATGAAGCAAAGCTTTTTTGCATAATTGAGATTGAGTCAACTTTGTTCATTGTGGGAATTGGATTTTGCTAAGGCTGTGTCCTTTCTCCTTTCCTGTTCATGATTTTCATGGACATGGTATCAAGGTGCAAGAGTGGCATGGAGATTATCTAAGGTTACACCTCTGCAAATGATGATGTTGTTCACTTAGCCTTTTTTGAGTGACCTCTGGTAAACTCAAATGGTTTACAGCTAAGAGTGGTATGGCTAGCAAAGAGAATCATCCCCTCCAGATCTGAGGACATGGTCCTGTTTTAGAAAAGAGTGGCTTGTTCTCTTTAGGTAAAGGGTGAGCAGTTATCACAAGTGAGAGTTCAAGTACCTTGGAGTCTTAATTGAGGTGATTATGAGATTGCTATTGCTGTTAGTTTTGTTGATATTGTACCAGACTGCAGTGGTGAAGTGAGAGCTAAGTCCACCAAAGAATCTTACATTTTTATTGATCAGGCTTCATCCACATCCTCCCAAGCAGTCATGAGTGGTATTCTGTGAAATTTTTAATTGCTTGTGGAACAAGGTTGTTGGGCTCATTCTCCATGACTGACTGAGGAGTCCAGCAACAGAGCTACTCTTGTTTAGAAGGCGACTAGGGGGCTCCGCCCCCTGCTCACTTCGCTCGCCAACCCCTGGTGTTGGGTAACCCGAAATAAATTGATGTATGTATGAGATATATTGGAGTGTAAAGGTCGCGGTCAAATGGAGGCTCACCATCTTTACTTTGAAAGACAATTGCAACTTCATTAACGATGGGAAGATTGTATCGTCTTGGATTTTGTTCTTTGTCCTTTATTAACACTAAAGCAATTGTAGTTGTCGCTACACCTTCTGCTTCTGCTTTTGTATTGGCTTCTCTTTTAACCTCATGTAGCATTTTTATAGACTTAGCTAATGGGTGATTGTTTATGACTTCAGCGACGTTTCTCATTATCAGCTCTGTGCATTGCTTGTTTTCAGGAAGGTTCAGTCGTTGATAGATCGCGTCATCTGGATCTAACACGTAGATCTGTGCATATTTGCGTTCGTGATTTGGCTCAGGGTGCACTGTTCCAATCCGATGTAATATTTGTCCACATACGCGAAAGCAGTATGGGCCATTGCCAGCTGGTGGCCTGATATTCACCCCGGTAGATGCAAAAGCAAATAAACTATTGTAGGATCTAATGCAGTCCATAAAGTTTTAACTCTCGGGTACATTGTTAGTTAGAAGCTTCCGTAGATATTCAGGATATTCATCTAAAGGAGGCAGTCTATCCTGACCCTTGTGACAACAATGTGTAAACTCATTAGTTGTATTGCCAGGTGTTTCTTCAGGGAAGTTAAGTGAATGACAATGACAGCAAATGATATTCATTAATCCTAATGAATGTTCATTAATAGTGGACTCATTACAGAATGCGTTGTCAGCTAATTGGCGGAATTGTTTAGCGGCTGTTTGTTGTTCCTTTCTTTGCCGTTCATCCATTGCCTCCACTGTTTGAGAGGCACATTGTAGGCCCCTGCGTTCATTAATTGTATTCAGGCGGGCTTGTTTCTGTATGTCCGTTAGTTGAGATGTTTCGTTTTGGAGCCGTGACTCCTTTGGTTGCGTTGTTTGAGAAGCGCGTTGTAGGCGCCTGCGTTTATTGTTTTTATCCAGGCGGGCTGTTTTTGTATCTCCGTCAGTTGTGGTCTTTCGTTTTGAACCCGTGCCTGCTTTGCTTCCGCAGTTTCAGATGGAGCCGAGACAATTTTGCTTCCGCGGTTTCAGACGCGCATTGTAGGCGCCTACGTTTATTTTTTTTATCCATGCGGGCTCGTTTTTGTAGCTCCGTTAGTTGAGCTGGATCGTTTTGGAGCCGTGACCGTGACTCCATTAGTTATCCGTTGTCTACCGTTAGTATTATGGATAATTGCACTTACTGTTAATATGGAGTGTTTTCTGTGGTTGTACTGTTAATAATGCATCACTGTAATGTGATTCACATATGCTATAAGGTTTGGACGTGTGAGGATGCCGTACGTTTAATACAGAGAGTTCGTTTATTCTTATTACCCAGACCATGCTGTGTAGTGTGGACATTTAGTTCAGAAGCTTGTTGTAGGCGCCTGCGCCTTTCGCACTTTCTCGCGCCTTCTGTACTATCTTTGTGGACCTTTGCAGACTCCGTAGTGTCTTCTGTTTGACTCTGGGGTGCAGTGCAGAATCCTCTTTTCTGTGTGGCTGTGTCTTTTAGTCGTTAGCTATGGGTACGTTGTTGCTTCATGTCTTATTTACGTTAGTTGAGCTCTTTCGTTTTTGAGCCGTGACTCCTTCGTTCGCGGTGGATCAGACTTCGCTTAAGGTTTATGAGACACGCGCTGTAGGCGCCTGCGCACTATGTCTCCTGGGTCCATCGCCGTGTACCTGCGTCCGTGCCTTCCGGTTTACCATTCTCGGTTAGTAATATGGATAGGTGAGGTAATTTTAGAATGTAGTTAGAATGCCCACTTGGTGTCTCCCATGATTTGAGTACCAGGCATGATCATCTGAGAGTAAATACAGGAAAGACCTATGTCATGTTGGAGATAATGTACTGAAATCTTATATCTTGAGTGTCTGACTTTTCCCAGGAGATGCTGGAAGAAGTTACTGAAAACAAACTGGCCAGGCCTATCCAACTTGGTATCTTGCCACTGTGGCTCTCACTAGTATAAATTAAGTGAAAGTGAAGTTACCTGTTGGTGGAAAATAACCTTGGCCTAATTCGGTATCGAATACAGAGTTTTACTTCTTCTTGAATTTGACTGTATTAATGCTTCAAAATTTCTGACTTAAGTTATGCCATCATGTCTGAAGTTTCAATCTTGGTGTGCCTGAGATGCAGCATTAATTTACTAACTTCGACAGTATTGGGAGGGCAACAGTGTGTCAATGTTGTCATTTACTGGCAGTACATTGATAACGGCTACTTTATCACAACTCCTAAGGGCAGCCTTCAATTCCCTTCCAAAGGCATTACTAGAATGAATTTTGCACATTTTGATTCAGACTTTGTGGGTGGTACTCTGGTTTCCTCTCATTCCATAGACATTCAGGTTAATTCACAAATTTAGATACGGTGTAGCAGTATCTCTATAGATAGAGAGACAGATATATATAATTCACTAAGTCACTGCCAGAGCAAGCAAGACACCCATGGAAGCACACAGGACGGAGCCACGCCCACCAACTCTAAGACCATTGGATATGACGACAACTCGCAGAGCCACGCCCACCAACTCGGACGCGACGACACAGAAAAAAACGGCGTCATTTATGTTCGTCTGTGCTAGAGTACACATGCACCTCTGAGCCACGTTGAGTGTTCATAGAGGCATGTTTCTCGCAGATGTGAATCGCTATATGCAGCATGTAAAACAGTTTGCAAGGGGTATCCCATGGGATCCTTTAAAACTGAGGTTAAAACACAATGAAGGAAGCAGTCTTTAAAAACCAATAAGCCCTATGCCTCTGTTTCATTAGCGTCTCACCTGCTTCACCGATGCAGGCCCTGCAACAGTCGAGACGCTCTCTCAGCAGCTGACCTTCTCTGTGCCTGACTCCACTACTGTCAGTCGCCTGATTAAAAATGGCCTTTTCAAGGGGAGCTATGGACCCGCTATGCCACAGGAACACATTGCCTTCGAGCCTGCTCTCGCTCACTCTAACGTACCGGCTTTCTCTCTCTCCTCACTTGCTCGCACACTGCACAGGGGAGAAACACCCGCAGCACGACTCCACTTGGAAACTGTTTCAGCCACACTTCCACACCCCTCGCTACGCTGTGAGCGCGGTGATTATTTATTTAAAAATAGCCTTTTGAAGGGGAGCTGTAGACCCGCTATACTACAGGAACACCTGTGACATTGCCTTCACATTGTTTTCCTTTTATTTCTGATCCCGTCAAGCAGATCAGACATATTTAAAAATGGCCTTTTGAAGGGGAGCTATGGACCCGCTATACCAGAGGAACACCTGTGACATTGCCTTCGAGCCTGCTCTCGCTCACTCTAACATACCAGCTTTCTCTCTCTCCTCACTCGCTCGCACACTGCACAGGGGAGAAACACCCCCAGCACAACTCCACCCGGAAACCGTTTCAGCCAAACTTCCACGCCCCTCACTACGCTGTGAGCGCGATGATTATGTATTTAAAAATGGCCTTTTGAAGGGGAGCTGTGGACCCGCTATATCACAGGAACACCTGTGACATTGCCTTCAGTGTTTTCCTTTTATTTCTGATCCCGTCGAGCAGATCAGACACCCAGGCAAACAACACTGAATAATCAATAGCTGCAACTACTTTGCCCACCCCAACTCCTCACCTGAGTCGGTTTCGTCTGTGTTCAGCAGTGTTTCCCAAACTCAGTCCTGGTGAACCCCTATGGCTGCAGGGTTTTGTTCCAACCGGATTCCTAATCATTACTGCTGGTGAAACTCATCCGGGATAAGTCAGTTTTTCAAACGCAGCCATGTAGCAGATTAGTCTAGCAGACTAGCTGGATGTAATAATCCGAGATGAATGCGCGCCCCCACGCTGAGTGAAAAGCCAATGTATATTGAGTCTAGAAAACATGATCAGCAAGTCTTTGATAGGCTGCAACAAAATGATGAAAGAACGGGCACATTTTTTTCACACAAGCTGTGTGTGTGTGTGTGTGTGGGTGGGTGGGTGTTAGTTAGTTAATTAGTTACTCAAAGGATTTCAAGATTTAATATGCACAAGCGGTAACACTGCAAAAGCAGCCCAAACCAGAAAAGATGGCTGGCAAAAAGTGGCCGACAAATTAAATGCATGTGCATTGTACTTACTGAAAGCAGCGTTATGGATTTTGCAAATGTTCATTTTTTTTCCCCTCTGCTTAAAAAACATTTAAAAAGCGGCATGATTATGCAGCATATACTACACCGCGGGTTGGTATGCAGCGTGTAAAACAGTTGGTTTGTCGCGGATAATGCCTACTTCGTTACATTGATATAGCGGTGTTCTCAGTATTCAAAGTGCTATCCACACAGGGAGGAACCGGGACGCGAACCCACAATCTTCCACAGTCTCCTTACTGCAAAGCAGCAGCACTACTCCTACAGTGCCACAAGGCAGTTAAAGAATGCACCGGGCTCAATTTTGTTTTCACTTCTGTTTACAGCGATCGGGTCGTAGATAGCATTGTTGCAATGTTACTTTTCTTGGTGGCTTATTACATTACGGATGTTTCACATGTTCATTTTATCCCCTGTGCTTAAAAGACATTAAAAAAGTGTTTCTCAACTGTGACTCCAGAACATCTCAGCTATATTAAGCGTCAACAATGAAGACTCGCTACACCTTAATCTAAAAGTACTGACACTTATCCCTACCAACGAAGTAACTTTCACCAGCGTGGCCTTCTTCGTCACAGACGATCCCGCTTTCAGTCACGGACAATTATATGTTGCTCTCTCTAGCGGTCTATCTTTTCATTCACTCAGTCGTATCCTCAAACCCACGCCATTTGGACAACTGTGTCGTTCAGGAAGTGTTCACCCATCAATACAGTAATCCCTCGCTATATCGCGCTTCGCCTTTCGCGGCTTCACTCCATCGCGGATTTTATATGTAAGCATATTTAAATATATATCGCGGATTTTTCGCTGCTTTGCGGGTTTCTGAGGACAATGGGTCTTTTAATTTCTGGTACATGCTTCCTCAGTTGGTTTGCCCAGTTGATTTCATACAAGGGACGCTATTGGCAGATGGCTGAGAAGCTACCCAACTTACTTTTCTTTCTCTCTCTCTTGCGCTGACTATCTGTGATCCTGACGTAGGGGGTGTGAGCAGGGGGGCTGTTCGCACACCTAGACGATACGGACACTCGTCTGAAAATGCTGAAAGATTATCTTCACGTTGCTACCTTCTGTGTGCAGCTTTTAACTATGCTGCACGGTGCTTCGCATACTTAAAAGCTCAAAGGGCACGTATTGATTTTTTATCTGTCTCTCTCACTCTTACTCTGCTCCTGACGGAGGGGGTGTGAGCTGCCGCCTTCAACAGCTTTGTGCCGCGGTGCTTCGCATACTTACAAGCCAAACAGCCCTATTGATTTTTTTGCCCCTTTGAAGAGGAAGATATGTTTGCATTCTTTTAATTGTGAGACTGAACTGTCATCTCTGTCTTGTCATGGAGCACAGTTTAAACTTTTGAAAAAGAGACAAATGTTTGTTTGCAGTGTTTGAATAACGTTCCTGTCTCTCTACAACCTCATGTGTTTCTGCGCAAATCTGTGACCTAAGCATGACAATATAAAAATAACCATATAAACATATGGTTTCTACTTCGCGGATTTTCTTATTTCGCGGGTGGCTCTGGAACGCAACTCCCGCGATGGAGGAGGGATTACTGTACATAATTATGTGGCGTATGCTACGCCGCGGGTTGGCTAGTGAGATTTAATTTCTGGAATTAAACAGTAAATGAATTAATTTTCAATCAATTTAAAAGTGGCTTATTTTATCATGTGAAAAGCCAGATGTTTACTGACAAAGTTGATTCTGAATGGGACAGCACAATGGCACAATATTTAACACCATTGACTAAAAGCTTCTGGGTTTAAATTGGATCACTCTTTGTGGAATTTGCAAATTCTAACATTTTGTTTTTTTTTCTGGTTTTAACTTTTAACTGGCTTGGTGTGAATACATGCCCTATGGGTTCATAGGGTGTGTTGGGTTTCACATCATATACCCTTGCCCAGGCAGTCCATCTGAGGTTGATCAAACCCCAACTTGTGTCCCAGCTACATTAATCCACGGCCATTTGGAAGGTCTTTCTGCTGCCTTCGTTGCAGTTCTGATGGCCATCCTGAGCAGCCCACTCATGCCCAGCAAGTTGTAGACTCTGTAAAAAGAACAGCTGGCGAAACCTATGCAGCCTACTTCCACTAGATAGCACTATGGTTACCTCCCCTTTCTCTGGCAATCCTCCAGAAGCCCCTGCCACTTAGTCAGCTTTCTCTCAAAAGCCTCCTCCATATGATCATCTAAGGTCACAGTCAATTCTATCAGGGCAAGCTGTTTTGAGACCTCTGAAAGAATGACAATGACTGGTCACAATGATGTTGCCGTGATATGCACTGGAAGCTTAAGTTGCCTGCCCAGATCTATCATTATCTGCCAGTTGTGTGTGGTGGAAAGTAGACCTGCAGCAGCTCTAGGCTTTGGTTTCAGCTGCTGTCCTGCGTCCTGCTTTCTGGGGAAGGACAGTGGGGTCTGCTTATTGTTATGGCTGAAGAGACACTCAGCAACTGCCTTCAGCACCTGGTCATGGCTCCACCAGTAGCAATCCTCCTCTAAGGCCTTTGGACAGCTGCTCAGAATGTATTCAAGTGTCCCTCTCTCAGAGCAGAGTCGAAGGTGTTTCAGCCTTGCCCCATAGCTGGAGGTTTGCAGGACTAGGTAAGATGTCATATTCAGCTTGAATTTGGAATTTAATGTGCTGGGGCTCTGCTTGCCAGATATCCATCCAAGTGAGCTTTCTCATCCAAGCTCCCTGCTGCATCATGCCTGCCATCCTGCTGGTTCTTTCCTCATCCATTGCTGCTCTCTCCTCTTCCTGAACAAGCAGTCTCCTCTCCTCTCCTTGTCCTGGACCTTGTTGTGTTGAGGCACTGGAAAGCTGCCCGATTGTGATCTTCCTGTTGTCACTGCCCCCACTACACCCTTGTGTCTCAGCCGTGCTTCAGCAGTCTCCAGCTTCCTAGCAGCACTCCCATTTCCTGCTGGTCTGGATCTCAATGCCTGCTGCTGAGACTTTGGGGTCCTTGGTCTTGTTCTGTAGTGTTTCTCTAGTATGGGAGACTCTGCACTCCAGTTCTGCAGCTTTGACTACCATGCTCATGGCTAGAGCAAAGAGGATGACTGATGGTAGTGCACCCAGTGATAATGCTCTTCTCCAATCGGTGCCATCTTAACATCACTGATGCAGAAGTGACTCAATCTGAAGTTGTAATAGTAATCCAAGAAGCGGTCCTTGATCTTACTGGAGACATGGTGCTGGTTTAGTGCAGACTCTACCAGCTTATGTGGTATTGAGCCATATGCATTGGCCAAATCTTGCCACAGCACAACCAGATCTCCTTTCCTCTCGCATGCCTCACTGATAGGTTTGGTGACTATACCTGGAACAGATATGTTTAGAAAATAAGTGAACAAATTTTACAGTTTGGAATATGGATGTGTTAAGTAATTAAAACTGATGTGTCGTGGTATAATTTAGCTGGATGTTTTATCTGTGAGAATGCACAAAAGCCAGTTTTTTTTTTTTGGTGTAGAATTACCGATGTTGCAAATGCTCTTTTAATGAGTGTTGGCTAAATCTTCAATGATGTGTATTTATCTCAAAAATGAGGACCTCCTAAGAAGAGGCAAAAACATTTGGTGTCATTGGCCATTAGGGGTATGCAGTGTCAGCTCTAGGCATAGACTGATTAGGCCCCAGCCTGGTGATGTTTCATATGCTCTTGTGCGATCTTCAAGAGGAAAGGTCCTCATGTTCATTATCGTACGCAAACCCGCCTCTCCGTTAAAGGTCCGTCCGCACAGATCTAAAAGGGGGACTTTCTTTTGGATGACTATTGTTGGACACTTGCACTTAATTTTGCCTAAGTGTGCAAAGCAATGTACCCTTTAGCCAGCCCTGGAGATATAGCTACCCATTCTTCATTCCCTACTTGATTTTATCCATGCATGCACACTATTTTCATGCAGTTATTAGCCACATAACATTTTACAGCATTGCCTGATTTGTACTGCACATGTGTAAATATTTTATGGCTCATGAAACTCTGTTTCATGTGATTGCCTAATGGAATTAATTGCCCCTTTGTGGTATATCGAGTCTGTGGCTTAACATTTTAGTGGCCCTTTTTTTAATAAATCAATAATTAGTTGGCTCGATCTCTGTGTGTGTGCATGCTTGCACAGCTGCGGGAGGTTTCTTGAAGTAATTGGGGCAAGATGCACTTGCATATATATATGTACTAGGGGGCTCCGCACCCTGCTCTCTTCGCTCACCCACTCACAGGTTTAGTTTACCGGATATACAATTTAAAGAGATTGTTATTTTCATGGGAATTGTTACATATACATTATTTACACTTTAAAACTTTTGTAAAAACAATATTTGTCCTTTATTCCCAGCCCCAGGCATGGTTAAATCTCTTTCTCTCTCTCTCTCTCTCTTTCTCTCTCTCTCTCTCTCTCTCTCTTGGGACGTATAACGCTGCTCGCATTGTGAATTGGGGGCGGCTGAATGCATGCTAAGGAGATGCGGTCGGACCAGCTGCTGTCTTGCTGCTACTGCTGGCGAGCTGCATGTTCTGCTTGAGGTGCTGTGTGTCGATCATTTAAAAGCCTGTACAGCAGCTGTCCTTTTGTCTCACTGCCTTGTCTCGTGGGACATTAGAGAGATATGTGTGTGTGTATGTGTATATATGTATATATGTACATGTGTATATGTATATATGTATGTATGTATGTACTTGCATCATCAGCTTTCTGCATTGTGCGACTGAGGCACTGTGCCCATGGAGGCATATAATGGGGAGCTGGCACAAGGAAAAAAAAGAATGAGAGAAAAAAATGAGCCATGAGAACAGCATCAGGGGAAAGAGGCAGGACAAACCAGTCAGCCACTGAGGTGAACGACAGCGTGGGTATGAGCCCCACAAAGGATCAGTGCACTAGGGGAGGATTGTCCCCACTGAATATTGTTGAGGAGTGGGTGTAATCAAGAGGGAGTGCTACCTCAGGGATCTGAAGTATGCCAGGGGAGCGAGAAGGAAGACTGGAGGACAATTGACCACAAGCAGTCTGGCTGACACTGCTCAAGGTAGCTAAGACAGGGGTCAGAAGGTGAGGACCACTTCTGCTAGTGTCTCCACCAGCTGAGTGAGCAATGTGTGAGCTGAGGGGACAAAGAGGCAGTTGCACTGGGCTCATCTGCCAGAGCATGAAGAACCCGGTGACTGTTGGTTTCCTCTTGCTTTTAATTCTGACTTTTAATGTCATGGATTGTCACTTTTTTTTTATTTTTTTTTTAGGATTATTTATTTATTGAAGAGAGCACTGCACTTTTTGGACACTGTTTTGTTGAATTGTTTTTATAAAAGCACCATGTTCACCTTTGCCCCTACCCCTTGCTATGTATGTATGTGTGTGTGTGTATGTCCTCATCTGCTATGCTCATCCATTGGGTACATTATCAGTGGTAGCAGATTCAAGAGGCTCCTTAGAGGTACTGGGAGTGTGGAGCTGACCTGCACCGTCATATCCTTTAAATCCACTCGTTTGCCAGCCCTTTGATCAAGAAGTTGTTGGTCACACCGAACCAAAATATTAGACTAGGTATCATGTGTTTGGTTATACTGTTAGCAGACAATCAGTTTGGCTTAGAGTGCTTTTCATTTGAGAAGGGTTAAATTTTCCTCCCCAGAAATTCTCAGTTTCATATTTCAAAAGAACAATTTCTGAGTACAGAAAAACCTGACCTTAATACAATCCTGCAGTAACACAAAAAAAAATCTTTGTTTTAAATAAAACACCCTTGGTACAGATTGAGTAGTGCCATAGAATGTAGTGTGTAGCTGAAAATGTTGTGCCAATGCAATGCAAATTGGGCATCTGATACAGAATGTGTAGTGACTAGTGAAAAGGATGGGTCACTTCCTATCTGACAAACACCCCCCTTCTGTGGTCCCTTCACACAAGCCCCTGTAAACCTACCAGAATGGCCACACCTTGACAGTGAATATGGTCTGATCCTTCTTAGGCTTAAAATATGGATAGATATTTTAGAATTCACATTGAAAAATACACTAAGTGATGGCTTTTTACAGACAGTTTAACAAAGTGAAAAGGGTCATTCCATTAATTTCCTGAACTCTTACTCTAACACATGCAAGCTTATGTGGAGCCATAGCCTGTTCCAGAATTAATGGCCTGCAAGGCAGACCTATTCCCTTGACAAGATACCTGTCCATTACAGGGCACACCCACATTCACTCATACTGTGCTAGTTTAAAGTCCATGGTTAGTCGGTCTGACCTGCGCACAATTAGGGTGTGGGAGAATATTGGATAAATGGAGTCAAACAATGCAAACGCAGAGAAAACTGAAGATTCCAGACAGGCTGTGATCGAATTTTTAATGAAACAAGAAAAGGTGGGTACATGCTTATCCACTGTCACTGAAGTTAGAGGCACCAGTGCCAAGCCTAAAACTAGATCTGCTGCACTGTGGTAGTGACTCCCAGAGCGTCATAAGGTGATACAGATAAGCTTTACCAGACATCAGTCCTGTCCACTGTGAATGAATATGAATCTGCTAATTTATTTGTGATAACAGTCCACCCAAGGGATTCTATACTATCTTACAATGAAGAATTACTTCAATAATCTAAGTACTAAGATCTGTCCTTTCAAGGAGTCTTGAGGCTTTCAAGCCAGTATTACGGTTGGGTTTATTTGAATATTGAGTATTTACCAAGTGCTTGGTCAGATTCCCAACCAACGAACAGCTACTATCCACAGGAGCGGCCCCAAGGTTGTAGCATCTTGCATTGCATTGCATTGCTTCTTTTTCTAATTTTCTCTTGGGGAAAATGTGGGTAGTGAATCTTGATCTCTCTCTGACATTTCCCTGTCAGGAATTGCAATGATCTGTGAAGCCCCTGGGGAATTGTCATGAGGTTAGGAATGAGAAATGCAAATGTGTATTGCCTTAAGCAATCATACAGAATGTTTATAAAGAGCTGAGGAATCCACCAAATTGAAAACACAGTGATAGTACATATCTTCAGTATTGCTGGTCAGTTGGTTCAGGAGACATAAAATTTGTTTTCTAATTTTTGAAAATTGTGCTTTTATCCACACACATCATAAAATATTTTGAATAATATAGGCCATTTAAATCCTATTTAGTTTAGCTAGAACCTCAAGTTTTAGTGACCTGTGTTGGACAGTTCTTTTGCTATGTGTTAATGCAGACTTGTCAGATTTGCCTCCTGCAGAGACACAGTGGCTGTAAATTTTCCTTCCTGGTAATTTCTTAATAAAGCTGCTGATCTGAACCAAGTGTTTTTTTTTCTCTATTTTATATCGACTTACTTGTTAAAATTAAAAACAACTATATGCATTTAGTCTCTAATCATTTATTTTTAACCAGTTTCTAATTAACAGTAAAACACAAATAATAAAGAAAATAAGTAGCAACTTGACTAACCTCACTGCATTTGCACTTGCGAGTGTTCATTAATCCATAAGGTACTAATCTGTTTTGATTCAAAACATGAATTGTGTTTTTGAAATAGGAAATTCTTCAGTATGTGTTATCTTGTCTTAGAATTGACATGCCATATGTTTAAATTAGTTTTGTTAACCAGAATTGGCTTCTAATTAAGGAATAGCTTAGAATAAAAACTTAGTTATTAAGACTGATGGGTTTGTTGCTCCTGAATTTAGTACTACAATACCTGCTACTTGCATCACTGCCATATTCTTCTTAAAATCTTTTATACCTTTTATGATGTTACAATACCCTGTGTTGTATTTTTTTATTTGCTTTGAAAAAGATCTAATGAAGGTAATTGAAGAGAAAGTGTGCTTTATATTGCACCATTTGCTGCCCTGTCTAATTTCTGGGATTAATGCATTATGGGCACAGTGAATATTATCAGATTTTTAACCAAAACAGAACATTAGATAAAATAGACCATGAGGAAAAATATTTTGGAGGTAAGTACAGCTTAATGTTTTGCTGCACATACTACCTAAATGATAGTCACTTCTTTTTACTCTGTAGCATGTTACACCACCTTTAGTAGCAGTAACTGCACTCGGAGTGACGTTTTCTGTTATTATTGATTAGCCTCCCACAGTACTGGACAGAAATTAACCCAGGTCTCCTTTCTGAACTGATTGAGGTTAATGATATCTGCTGTTTCATAAACCTTTCTTTTCAGGTCTTCCTACAACAAGAGATTTAGAGCATTCACTTTGATACTGCACGTGCATTTGGTAAGTGCCTAGTGGGGAAAACAGCATCTGGCAGACCTGCCATGAAATGTTATGTAGTGTGGCGTTGGGATCTCCTCAACACATTGCCATTAGGCTAAACTGCAGCTAACAAGTAGACAAGATAATTGAGTAGCTTAGGCAGTAGAGCTGCAAATCATGATCTATTCAGTTCTAACATTGCAGCATTTGAGAATATTGTCTGGGTTTTGCTGTTGCCTGTATAAACTAAGTATCAGTCCTAAGAAATTAGATGACCTGATGCCAGTTGAGATTTTTCCAGATTTATTCTGTGATGAGAGGACAATTGAAAATCTATTCTTGAATGTTGTACTGGAGTTCACCTCTGCAGGCTGTTGGCCCTTTGTCTAATGCAGAGGTGAACACACACATAAAGGGCTAGAAGTTTTTATTCTATTTTTAATTAGTGACCAATTTTTTGCTAAATAACTTCATTTAATTGATTTGTTATTTAAGACCCTCAACCTTTAAACAGCAACATCAGTCCTGGAGGGCTGTAGTGGCTGCAGGTTTTCGTTTCAACCCAATTGCTTCATAAGGAGTCATTTATTGCTGATGAAGCACTTATTGCTCAAGTGACATTTTTCTAGCTTTTTTAGTTGTCTCACTTGTTAAAATTTTGAACCTTTAATTGCGTATTTTAGTCTTAAACCATTGCATTTACTGTTTTTTAATTGCTCTTTACTGGCAATAAGATGCAAATGAGAAACGAGCCAGGAGTTCATCTAGCTTGTTTTCATTTACACCTGTGTGTATTCATTGTGTACTATTTTTTTAAATAATGTAAATGAAGAACTGAACATTACTCACCCAAATGTTTTGAAGCCTAAAGCGGATATCAATGCAAAGGGAAAAATCTGATTTATGAATGACCAGACAGAATGCTGAGTTAACACTAACAGGCCATAAAATTAAAATCTGTCAGTGGCAAGGATTGTTTTCTAATTAAGCAACTGGGTTGGAACAAAAACCTGCAGCCAATGTGGCCCTCCCAGATGGACATTGATCGATATGTATTGGATTATAACTGATAGTGTATGATAACAGAGGTGTAATCGGGCCCATTTTAGTTCCCATTTATATATGCACCTCATTGTTAATGGGAAACGGATTAAGAAAACAAGGAAATTAAAAGTGAATGCAGCTGTTTGACTAAAAGTAGTAATTAGGGGTTGGGGGAATCTTAACAAGTGAGTTGGCAAAAATGTTATTTCAGCAATGATCGGCTTTAGCTACAATAATTTATTTCTAATTAAGAAATTGGGTTGGAGCAACAACTGGCAGCCAATGTGGCCGTCTCAAACTGAATGTGGGAGACCTGGTTAGTTGGTACAAAATACTAACTCTGCATAACGGTTGAAATACCAATCCTTTCAAGGAGCCTCCCAGATCATTCCCAGTGGGCACCCTAGCCTTTCTGCAAACTGTCTTCTCATCTACTGCCGAATTTGTATAGCCTACGTGTATCACTGTATTTCAGCTCATGGAGATCAATGATGTGTGCCCTATCGGACAAATTCATTTGTTCCATAATCAAATTTGTTTTCAAGGCATTTATTTTCAATAAGGAATAGAAGAATGTGGAGATTTATATAATCCTGCCTGTCCAACAATCCCCAACCCCCCTGTTATGACTTTCCTCATGTATATAAGCCAATTAGCTGCTTACCTGGTCAGGCCAGCATCCCTTTCTAGCTGCAAATTCAATATTTGCTTGTTTGTCACAGGGAGTATATTAGGTTGATTTATTTGCATATATTACCAACATCTTTCCAATATTTTGCATTTTAGATATAATTTTCTACTAATGATCATATACTCATATGTTCTGTTCATGTGTGTGGTGTTTTTTTTGCTTTGTTTTTTTTTTTTTTTTTTACACCTTTTCTCCACAAACATTGTGCTTCTTTTTTCAGCCAGAATGTAGAGCTATTCTGTGTTACCTTACTGCTTCTAATTGCAGGGCCCACCAACGCACACTCCTACTCCCCCACAGGGCCAGTTTAGAGTTGCCAGTTAAACTAACCTGCATGCTTCAGGGATGTTGAAGGAAACACAGACATACACAGAAAAAATTACAATGAGAAAAGTTTTCATAGTTAATACCCACACTGAGATTTGACACTGGGATTTGTTAGAAATTTATTCCACATAACTTAATGGTAGGTTTCACAGTGGTTATGCTGCCTCATGGATCCTTCATTCTGCGTTTCAATCCTGTGCCCAGTTTAATTGTATGGAGTCTACAAATTCTACACATCTATTATGGTTTTCTCTGGATTCTCTAGTTTTCCTCCCATGTAGAGTACCTAGAAGAGTAATGTACCATGTTAGCCATTTATGGATGCAGTAGGAAGTGAAGCAAAATTACAATATGCAAGCTTTGATGGCAGCTTGAGCTCCTTTTTTAGTCAGTGTTATACAGAAGCTGGAGTTACCTGTGTGTGTGTGTGTGTATATATACACACACACACACACACTAGGAAACAAATAATTCTAAAACCCTTATGTGAGACATTTTCCGTAGAACTATACTACTTTTTTAAGAAACTCTGACTGACCCAGTAAATATGATTACAGCTCAACATTATAAAGAAAACTCATCAAAACCTTACAAGGTTTCATTGGACAGTTATCAGAAGATCATTATAAATTGTTCTCCTTTCTTGCTAAATGAATCTTATGGGGAGAGGTCTGTTATTTGTTTCTAAAGACATATCGCATAAGTGTTTTGGAATCGTGCTTCTTTTCTGGTGAGTGTATATATAAAAACAGGTAACTCCAGTTTCTGTATTATATCTTGCCTGATGAAGGAACATGAGCTGACTCCAAAGCTTGCATGTTATAATTTACTCACTTAGCCAATAAAAAGCGTCATTTGGCTTCACTTCTCATTCCTCCCATGCCATGAAAGACATATAAGTTAGGTTCATTGGTGGTTCTAAACTAGCTCTGTGTGAGTGAGTGTGGGTGTGCATGAAAATGGACCCTGTTATGGACTGGCACCCAGTCCAGGCTGGTCCTTAGCAACCCTAAATTAAATTTGCATGTGCATGGGAGACAGCTTAACTACTCTGGTGATGGCCATTATCTGCTGAACCAGGGCACGGTGCTATGGTCTAATGCTGGCTCTCTTCCTCTGCAGAATGGAAGATTGACAGCCACTCGACCACTGATGTCACTTATGCTGCCAGTCCTCCTGGACCCACTATGATGGTGCAGATCAAGGTTATTATAGTTTTGCTTTTTTATATTTCTGTATTTTTTCTGACCTTACTTGGAAATCCAGTTTAGTTTTAGCTTTCCTTCATTGTGAATTTTTAGTTTTAATTTAGCTTTTATTTCACAAAGACATTTGTTTTATTTTTGTATCTATTAGTTTCAGTTTTAGTTTTAGTAATTAAGGCATGGAGTTACCATAGAGTTTAGTTTTGTGTCACAATCAGATAGAACTATACACTTAATGGATTTGGATATAATAGTTTAATGTTAGTGGAAGCTTACTACACTACATGGTTAAGTTTTTGGCTTTGGTTTTGTCTGACAAAAACAAGTATAATCAAAACCAGATACTGAATATGAACAATTTTATAATTTTTAAAATAGTTTCTATGTCATTTGTGCTGAATAAATGTGCGCTGACTGTTGGTACTTTTTATCTTTTCCTTTATTTGCCCAGAATGGGACAATTTCTAATGAAATTTAGGTGGGTTTTAAGGTTTGAGGGTTTTGTACTCTAAATGTCTACAGTACAAACACACCCTCAGAGGTCTCTGCAGGAACACTCTGGGAAACTCTAAAGGCCTTCTTAAGAGGACAGATTATTTCATATCTTTCCCACAGAAATAAATTAGAAACCAAGAAAGTGTCAGAGCTAAGAAGCGAAATTACTAGAATAGATGAAGAACAAGCCAGGCGTCCAAGTGGGGCTCTTCATAGGAAAAGGCAGGCTCTGCATACAGAACTCAACATCTTGACAACTGAAAAAACTGAACAACTTATTTATAAATCAAGACATCATTACTACGAACATGAAGAGAAAGCTAATAAGCTTTTAGCTCAACAAATCCACAAGCAAGAAGTTCACAATGCAATCCCAGTAATCACCAACACTAATGGAGATAAAATCATTGATCATAAAAATATAATGCACACATTTAGAGACTACTATAAAACCTTATATTCTACTGTGTTTAAAGAAGACAACACACAATCTAATGCATTTCTGGATACATTACAGACACCACAAATAGATACTTTTAGTGCTGAGGAACTGGACAAACTTTTGACCCTATCAGAATTACAAGATGATATAAAGTCACTTCAAGGCGGGAAATCAGCAGGCCCTGATGGCTACCCTATAGAATTTTATAAGAAATTCTCCACTCAGCTAGCTCCCCTCTTATTGGAAACATTTACAGATGCTAGAGACAATCAAATTCTACCTCAAACTTTTCGTCAAGCATTAATCACCATTTTTCCTAAACAAAATAAGGACTTTTTACAATGTGCATCATACACACCAATTTCACTTCTGAATAATGATGTTAAGATACTCTCAAAAATCATAGCTAGAAGGATGGAGAAAGTGCTGCCTTCAGTAATATCGCAGGATCAAACTGGATTTATTAAAGGCCGACACTTATCTTCCAATCTTCGATGCCTGTTTAATGTAATATATTCACCAGCAAAGTCAAACACCCCAGAGATATTATCATTGGATGCAGAAAATGCATTTGGTATGATTGAATGGAACTACCTTTTCACTGCATTGGAGAAATTTGGGTTTGGCCTGAATATTTGTGCATGGATCAAACTACTGTATACCAGTCCAGAAGCCTCAGTCTGTATTAACATTTGTTCAGACTACTTTAAACTAGAACATGGCACCAGACAAGGATGACCTTTGTCACCACTGCTATTTGCATTCGCCATTGAACCACTGGCGGTCCACTGTCGAAATTCTTATCAGATAAAGCGGATTATCCGAGAAGGACTGGAACAGAAAATTTCTCTATATGCAGATGATATGGTTTTATATATATCAGACCCAGAAAACACTTTCAGATTTTCAAAAGATTTCTGGTCTCAGAATTAATTTGAATAAAAGTATACTCTTTCCAGTGAATTCATAAGCATATAATATTAGATTGGACACCCTACCTTTTACCATAGCAGATCAGTTTAAATACCTAGGGGTAAATATCACAAGTAAACATAAAGCTCTTTATCAACAAAATTTTGCCGTCCATATGGAAAAAATTAAGCAAGACTTGCATAGATGGTCAACCCTTCATCTCACTCTAGCCGGAAGAATTAAACGTTTTTAAGATGAATATCCTTCCTAAGCTTCTTTTTTATTTCAAAACATCCCAATATATATCAATAAATCATTTTTAAGCAATTAGATTCAACCATAACCTCATTTATTTGGAACTCAAAACATTCACGCATCCGAAGGGCGACCCTACAAAGACCTCAGGCAGAAGGTGACATGGCTCTACCTAATTTTCAGTTTTATTATGGGCAGCAAACATACAAACCATAAAAACCTAGACACAAATAAATGAACATACACAGGCCTGGTCCACAATAGAAGTAAAATCTTGCAGCACTTCTTTATATTCCCTGCTCTGTGCTCCAATAAATGCAAATTATCACAGATATACTAATAACCCAATTGTGCTTCACTCACTCAGAACATGGAACCAAATTAGAAAGCAATTTAAGATGGAAAATCTTCTATCTGTGGCACCCCTGCAAGAGAACCACCAATTTCAACCCTCGCAAACATATCCAGTTTTTAATATCTGGAAAAGATTTGGGATTAAATTGCTCAGAGATCTTTATATAGACAATATCTTTGCATCCTTTGAACAATTACATTCCAAATGTAACCTTCCAGCTACATATTTCTTTCACTATCTTCAAATTAGAAACTTTGTCAAACAGAACCTGCCCAATTTTCCTCATCTCGTACCCTCCACCATGCTGGAAAAAATACTGCTCAACTTTGAGATTTAGACACCATTTCTGCAATATATGAAATTTTATTAGAGTCTTTTCCTTTTAAAGATCCAAGAGGACAATGGGAAAAAGTTCTCTTAATATATCAGAAAAGGAGTGGAAGGTAGCAATGCAGAGAATTCACTCGAGCTCCATATGTGTAAAACATAGAATTATTCAACTCAAAATTATATATCGAGCTCATCTGTCTCGCTTAAATCTGTCCAAAATGATTCCAGGGCAAGATCCAACCTGCGAACGCTGCAACCAAGCTCCTGCCTCACTGGGTCACATGTTTTGGGCATGCACCAAATTAACATCATTTTGGACCAAAATTTTTAAGTGCCTTTCAGACAGCCTTGGGGTCACAATCCCTCCTAACCCACTAATAGCTGTGTTTGGTATTCTTCCAGATGGATTTGAAATGGATAAGGACAAGCAAACTGTGATTGCATTCACTACACTTTTGCCATGCAGACTGATTTTGCTAAATTGGAAGAATCCAAACTCTCCTCTGATAAGTCAGTGGGAAACCGATGTTTTATATTATTTGAAATTGGAAAAAATCAAATTCTCAGTTAAGGGATCTGTACAGAATTTTTTCAAAACCTGGCAGGACTTAATAATATTTTAGAATAAGAAGAAATAATTATTTCCGCATTTCTTTTCCTTCTTTATCTTTTTTTGCCCTATTAAACTCAATAATTTAGGCATGTATACAAGCCTTAAGTATTACTCCTATGGCCATGCTCTCCTTCTCAGGGGTGGGGTTTGATTTGCTTTCAATCCTATTTTTTCTAAAAATTGATCTATATGTACGGAATGATTACAATAAAATTAATAATAAAAAAAAATGTCTACAGCACACAACATATCTTTCTCCAAGGCAATGTGCTTATAATGAATGCCTTCAATATTGTATTTAAAAAATATCCCATACTGGGCTTTATTTTATACCAGCCATATTGGTCTCTAATTCAATTCCAGGCACATTCAATTTATAGACAGAATTTTGTCACCTACTGGCCTGAAAAGATATTAAAAATAAGAAAATAGATTCTACTGTGTTCTGGCAGGTGTGACCATGAAAATCATATGGGCTTAGAATGAACAGGGCTCTTAGGCTTGAATGAGTGTGCAGACCCCACCTAGCTGTATTAAAGGAAACAAAGAAAAACGAGCATTTAGTGTCAAGGTTATGGGTAGTGAGATTTGAATAGCCCATCATAAGAACAGTAAACCCGTAATGAGCAGAGTAAGAGAAAGTAATAGGAGTACACAAAACAGAGACCACATCTGAGATTAGGAACAATATATAAATGATCTAAACCTATTTATCCAGAGCAGGCTCGCAGGAAACCTGGAGCTTACCTCAGCAGGCCTGGATACAAGGTAGAAAAATCCCTGGTATGCAATATGAATGATATAATTGATATTAAGAGAAAAAAGAATATTTCAAATGTATTTTTTGAGAGAGACAGAGACATTTTAAAATGTAATTCTGCTACAGGCTTATTTTCATAATATCAGGTATTTTGAGCTGTGAATATAAACTAAAAAAAGATAATAAATATAGAATAAATACAAAAGCACATTAGAACGTTTAGTTTTTCACCGGTTGGCATGTGTGAGTTTTCTATCCATACGGTAAAAATTTCATTGACCAGCACATTCTGATTTCAGGCATTTGAATTACATCTTGATATACAAGCGCCAAGAAAGGCGGCACAGAAAATCGCTTTCTATTTCACATGCTTTACACACCAGTGTTCAGCTTGCTCCGTCACAGCAAATGCTGTGTCAACACCCACCCTCTGTCACCAGCCGCTGTTCACTGGATGAATATATGCGGGCGGCTTGTTGTGGATGACTTTCTTCTTTTAGAGTTAAAAGGTACAAGGGTTAAAGACTAACGGCAAGAATATTCATTAAAAAATGAAAATAAAAAATTATTTTTAGTGAATTATTTTATTTCAATTAGTCTTTCCAGCTACTCTAATAGTTTTGTTTAGTTTTAGTTTTTCATTTCGGGTTTTGTTAATTTTATTTCAGTTTACAAAAATGTTTTTTTAATAATAGTTTCAGTTTTTATTTTAGTTTTCATTAACTATAATAACCTTGGTGCAGATTGGCTCCACACAACCAGTTCCTTCGGGGAGTCTCTTGAACCTGCCGTCGTTAACGTTACCCAGATGAGCTGGGCAAATGAGGACACATTGATAGCAAAGGGTACATGCAAAATGGTGATTCAATGCTTTTGTTAAAATCAATCAAATAAACAGTTTCCAAAAAGTGCAGTACTCAAACATTCAATAAATAATTAATCCATTCAAACAGTGAGAATCTGTGAGTTTAAAACAAGAATAAAACCATCCCAGAAATCAGGTCATTGTTCCAAAGATGAGCCCAACACAGCTGCCACTTTGTCTCCCCAGCTCACCCATTGCTTGCTCAGCCAGCAGATACACCAGACATCCTGAGTGGCGTCGGCCAGACTACTCGAGGCCGGTTGTCCTCTCATCATCCTTCTCACTCCCTTGTGACTCAGATCCCTGGAGAAGACTCTGCCTTGATTCCTCTGGACAATCAGTGCAATCAATCCTTTCCTAGAGTGATGATCCTTTGCTCCAACACAGGGCCTACAACCACGCTTCCTCCTACACACACTGGCTTGCTCGGCCTGCCTCTCCACAGAATACTGTTCTCATGGTTCTGCTTCTTTTTCTTGCTGTCTTTTCCTGTCTACCCCTCTTTGCTGTGCAGGCTCCTCATACTGGCTCTCTAATTGGGCACAGTTGTGATGAGCTGCCCCTTACAAAGCACCATTGAGACACATGACTGATCTGCCGACCTCTACTTGTGTGTGCGGTGTGGTCAGCCAGCGCCTCAACTAACTGCGAAGCGAAATGCACTCACTCACACCTACACCCAATTGGAGCCTACTGTTTTTGAGCTGCGATTTATTTAAAATTTGTACAGCACCATGGACCACTTATCACACCCTCCCCTTCCTGCCAAGTGACAATGTAACCCAGGATCTGGCCATCTTATTCTCAGTTCATTTCTGAACTCTGGTCTGGAAAGATGTTTCTGGAAATTATTGCATGTTACATTTTGTGCATTCTTTCAAATTATATGGGGTCACCAAGGTGGTGCTCCAACTATTTCACTTTGTATCTCTTTTTCACAAAATCAGGTTATAAAATGTACAGCTCATAACATGAATGGTTTTGGTCTAGACAACAAAGTACATTTGGGATGCTGCCTCAGCATTTGGACTCTGGACTAATTTTTTTTATACGCCCTATATGTGGGAAGTTTGTGTGACCTCTGTTTTCTCTTCAAAAGGACTAGTACCCTTAAAAGTGAGGATGACGTGTCTGCATGCATTTTAACCTGAATGGATTCCAGATTTCCAGGAAAAATACAAGTGTACAAAAAAAGCTGGAAGGTGAACAACCCTATAATTTGTTCATAAGTTATGTTTATGAAATCTCACTCTGTCCTCTGGGAGACTGTCAACATTTGCGTAAATGTTATTGTCCCAAAAATATATGCACAGTATGTTATTTAAGAGTTTTCTTATAGCATTTTGTATATTTTGTACTTTTATTCTGATTTATTGTCTCTTATTTTAATCCAAAGTTTTGTATTTCCTGTGTTTAGTGTTTTATGCTAATTTTATTTTCTTCCAATGTTAGGGCCTGTTGTTCATTTTGAATTTCTGTGAAGTGCTTTGAGGGAAACGTACTATATAAATAAAATGTATTATTATTATTTCATTGAACTGTAAAAGTAGAGTGTTCAGAATATAAAGTTATGATATGTCCCCCTGCTAAAGGCTGTTAAACAAGACCAGAAAATATTACTATTCTCTTTAAAAATGAGGAATGTTAAGGACCAAATAGTGACACAGTGGTGTAGTATTTAATGTTGCTGCCTCAAGAATCAATGGTCCCCGAGTCTAATGCTAACTCCCAGATGCCATCTGGGTGGAATATACACATTCTCCCACCGTCTTAAAGATTTTTTTTCTTCTGGTATTCTGGTTTCCCTTCCACACCTGAAAGAAGTGGTTTAATTATCAGTTTTAAATTAGCTCTGTCTGTGTGGGTTCCTACTTTTTGCTTGAGTTCAATGCATGTATCAAACCACACTTCAGAGACAGGAATGCAAAGAACTGAAGGATGGATGCTTATTCTGTCTTCCCATAACTCTGAACTGAGTGGGTTCAAGAATGTTGTGTTGTCTTGTGTTATGTTATGTAAAATGACACATCAAAGAATCTCCACACTAGAACTCATCACGTTTATGGTTTTACAACCAAATAACACTTACTGTACAAGCACATCCTAAATAAGAACAAATGTGGAAAATTGCTCACACATTGCCAAAAGAGTTGTTGACTAAAACTAATTATATAATTCGCCCTCCGATGGACCGCCATCTAGTTTATACTGTGTTCTGGCTGATACTGCTAGACTGTTGGATCTCTTTTCCTTACATTGGGGAAAGCAGATTAGAATATGGGTGTATAGTTATTTAAATATGCAATCACTGAAGCTCGAACTGGTCATACAGAAATGTAATTATTTTAAAAGACATTTCGAGAAAAAATAAAGGCAGATAAAGGTCAAGAAGAAAAGCTCTGCTTGTGAATTACAAGCCCTCAAAACCCAAACAGGTATCCCATTCATAGATGGCTCCTTGTTAGACTGTAAAGGACTAAGCAAATTAAGAAAGTGGTTGGTTAGATGGATTTAGTATTTGGCATCACCTGCCAGGCACCCGGATCTGATCTGAATGCCACAACCTTGCATATCTCAGTTCCTGCTGTTATCTTAGGTGAACCACTTTAAATTTCTGATACTTAAACAGTCTACCATAAACCCACTAAGAACCATGAGGTGTATCAGTGAAAATTTAAGTTTTAACATTATGTTCGGTACATCTAGGTGGTACAGGCTAGTGTGAGTTTTTTTTTTTCAGTGAGACTGTTTTAAAACATCCTAGAAATGACACTGGTGAGTAATACTAGGCGGTATACATACTTAATGAATCTCCTTTCATGCCAGACATATTAGCTGAGACGTCGACTAATGGGTAAACGTGTAAGCAGTGCTCCGTTTTAGACTCGCATACGAGCCCCGTTATCTGAGGTGAACCTCTTGGGAGTCCTGCAGGTGTGGCACCACCTTGTTTTATGCGCTTCCATCGCACATCTGGATGAAAGCGCTGAAAGCGTACTGATGTGCGACCGAAACCTGCTGCAAAAGCGGGCTGTTGTAGAAAAGAAGAACCCGTATTTTTTTCAACTCATAAGTGGTACGACTTTGCTTTCGCTTCTCTGACAAGCAAACTTTGGGCGTGCTGGCGTCTGTGCCACTCCGTTTCACATTACTCCAACCGCACCTCCGGGGTGAGCCACTGGGTGGCGTACTGCCGTGCAGATGCCATCGCATTCTGTGCCGAACATCTGGGCTGAGCCACTGGCAGAGCAGGGGGAGGAGCTCGAACGGGGGCTTGCCCGGCCCTTTAATTGTGCGCAACGCTGTGGGCGAAAAACGAGGGGCGAAGTGGCCGCTTGTTGATTCCGCACTGTTGAGATTCACCAGATCTTCTTTACTTTGCTAGAGGCAGGTAGACGCATCTGAGCCCAACGCCGAAGCCCAGGTAATTCTTAGCTGTGCAGCTCGGGGAAACGTTCTGGAGGAGGGGACGACGAATCACCGCCGAGCTGTGTTTCTCGAAACGGACGAAGGAAAGCAAAGAACCGGAGGACGGGCGAGAGCAGCCTGCGCTTCTCTCTGCTTGTTCTCTCCTCCCGTGTTGCGGATTTCCCTTCGTTGAAGATGGCGGCCCCGATGCTCTCCGGCAGGACAGGATCTGTCAGTAACTCAGCTATGAACACCGGACTGAACAATAATAACAAGCCGGTCGGCGGCTTCCCGGAGCTCGACTTCAGGTCTGGGGCGCGCATGGAGGAGCTCAACCGGCTCATCCAGGAGTTCGGCAAGCACGAGCAACGCGAGTACGATGATCAGCGGGCTCTGGAGATCCATACGGCCAAGGACTTCATCTTCTCAATGCTGGGTGAGTCACCTCTCAATGAATGCTAGGTGAGCGCCGCTTTTACATGCCGTAGTTGCGCTCAGGGGGATGCGAAGAGCTTAAGTGATCACTTGGTGGGTTTCTGCCAAGAGAATGCAGGCAGTAGCTTGTTTGGTATTCTATGTGTATTTTTTTTTTTTACCGGTTCAGATTTCAAAGTACTTGTGCTTTCAAGCGAGACGTTTCACGTGTCGGCGTCCCTTCTCACCTCCCCTTTCATTCTTTCTATGCCTGATGAGTTCCAATTATAGCGATCTTCTAACTAATGTCCCTCAGTGGTGTTCTTTACTTCTGATTTTAGTTTGGCCCATCACTGCACTTTTGATTTCAGTTTCATATTGGTTGCCTTCGACATTAGCATTTTTGTATTTGAACTTCACTGTAAGTAAATGTGTAATCAGTAGTTTGTTTTTCTGGTAACAGGTGTAGTATTTTTTTTCTTATTTCATATATTCAAAAATGATGGCATACACGTTCAGTAGCATTTTTTCATGTTTTCTTTGAAGTAAAAATTTTGAATATCTGCAACTTACATTTCTGAAGTTTTTCCCTAATAAGGAAAAAATAATTGAAAGTACAGTCATCTTCATCTGCTGGTGTGAAACAGTCAGAAGGCAAACTGGTCCAAAGAATAGAAGCTGTTAAACTGACATTTTTTGTCAGTCTTGTACTTTGCAATTTTCTGCTCTTACTGTGATTTTTTTTTTTTGTATATCGTGTTGTTATTGAAGCTGCACAAGTCTTTTGTTGCATATATAGGCCATCTTATAGTTGTTTGCTTTGGAATTTGGTCCACTGTATTTGGGGAAGCACCACTTCATTGACATCCATCTGGTTTCCCTATTCAACCGCAAAGCTTACTTGAGGGTTTATGGAAATTCTCAGCTATCTTCTTTAGACTTCTACAGGGACTGGTTCAGTGGCATCTGCCATGCTTTCTTTATTCACCCTGTGGAGACTGCATCGGTGGTACCAGTTATTTTTCTCCATTCCAGCTGTAAAGTTCTTTAGGTGGGTTATTGGGCCAATGGTGTCCTTATTTCTCAAGTATGGGAAGTACTCACTTCATTATGTTCATCTTGTTGTTCTAGCCCTACTGCTAACAGATGTCCCCTGGGGAGGTACTCATTTGATATTCTTGTTTGCTGAAAGAATTCCTAATTCATCCACTAAGTGTCCATTCAGTTGTTTGTTCAGTCCAGCCATTGAAATGATTTGGGAGAATACGGTTTTGTGTGTTTGTTTCTGTAGTTAGTTGATTAAAAAAAAAGGGACATTTAAGTTGACATGTGTAGATCACTTGCTGGATTACTTGATGGATACCCATGTCTCCTGTATGTTTTTGGGATTGATTCAGCAAAATCGATAACCAATCTTGAATCCAGTCACATAAGATGTGGTGCTGTATCTTGTTGCTCCTAGCCATCTAGAGAAATACTAGTCTGATGGTGTCCTTTCTTTCCAAGTTCTAACGTGTAATTTCAGAGTGGATATTGATGGTCTTTCCTCTTTCTCTGTGGGATTGACTCAGAAGTGTTCATCATATTTCTGCAGTATGTTTGTGGAGTTCATACTAGAGAATATTGTTTCTCTAGTATAACCACAGAGGTCCTTGGGGAGGTATTGTTTCAGAGGTGTCTGCATTTTGTCTAGTTGCTGCAGAGGTCACTTGGAGGGGGTTCTGGGTCAGTGGCATCCGTCATATTTATCTGTTTCAACCACATCTGTTGCTTGGCATTTATTGGTTTGTGCCTCTTAATTCTTTCATTTGATTACATAGGCCAATAGATAGTTGCTGTGTCATCTACATTTATTTTCATTCAGTAGTCCACTACAAAAATTAGTTTGGGAGAATACTCCTGGGGCTGTGTACAGCTTTTTTTCTAGTTCATCTATGACTATAGACACCCTCCTTGTAACTTGTCCTTGTTTTTCTGGCTCAGACACATTGATAAGTTGGGTGACTAGATATGTCTTGGTGGGTTTACTTGGTGGTAATTGTACTGTTTTTTCTAGTCCACCGGCAGAGGTCACAGAGTTCCCCTACTTTTATAATCTCCTCCTCATTTCAAATGAATAGATAATTAGGGAAAGAACAGTCATTTGAATCAATAATCGGTACTTGAATATTTCAATTCACAAATGCTCATTTAATTAGGTGTTCAATTCTGGTGGCCATTTGAATGGTTTTATGCAATATGTATGACAGTATAGACCATTAATGAGCTTTTTTTTTAAGAACAAAGTGTTTAATAAACTTTCAAAGATTTGTTAGGTTATGGTACTAATGTTTAAACATGCTGAAAGGAGTTTGTTTATAAAACTAATAAAAGCTGAATTATTAACACATTAAAAATGTAGTTCTACGTCTCATTCCAATATGTTAAGTCCTTTTTTTTTCCTCTTCTTGGAACTTCACAATTTCTGTAGTCACATTTATGCTTAATGTGATAACAAATGTCTGCTGGTCCATACTCATGGAATGGCATCATGCAAGCTAAGCGCTGTGCTCTTTATGGGAATGATCTGTGTGTGCTGTTGTGCATATACAGTATGTGGGATTCAGCAATTTCTCATAGGAGTAACCAGGACTGTCCGTGATGGGCCACAAATTAATGGTGGAGGTGGACTCCTAAATGACATTTGTGATTTGTTAATTTAAAATACATTCATTAATGCTTTCGGTAAACTGCAGTTGAATCAGTGTGCTTCCAGAGGCAAACAACTTATAATGCCTCTTCCCATCATTGTTTTATAGAAACTGGTACGCTTTGAATCCCCCAAGATTTTGACCTTGGACTTTGTGGTGCTGGAAAGGTTGTGTACTGCAATGATCCTTCCATGTATGTTTCCAGTGTTCCTGATACTTTCTAAGGGAATGGACCAAACAAAAAACGTCAAAGATGCTTCTGGTGTGCTCAGATGAATCGAGCAGAGCCTTTCCTGTAAGAGGGATCCACTCCCGGAGCCAGGCCTAAGAATGGAGTTGGGAGGTCATGTCGGTGAACTAGGTGACCCAAGAAGCATTGTCAAGCTTATTCTGAAAATCCTATGTGTAGCTGCCCTCTGGGCTCACCAGCCACAAGGTGATAGATGAGGGTTGGGCACAATGGCACTTAGGTGACAGGCAAGTGTGGGACAGTTTCAACCATATTATACCTTGACAATGGAAACTGGCTGTTGGATTGTGGAACACTGCCTCACTGGTGGGCAGTGAGTCAGAGCTAATGTGGAAGATTGGAATCATACTGGCTAGATGTACACAGTACATAATTGAACTTCTCTATGTGCTAGGGTATGCACTCATTAGGTTTTTTAAGGCTGATAATGGATCACCGATTTCACGTTACTTGATTGGCTGATTCAGATAATTTTTTTCCCCCTTTTTTACTTAAAATTTTTTTTACACTAAGCTTCTGCATACCCAGACACATAGAAGCCTTATGTCCTGTATTAAAGTGTATTTATATAATTAAACTATAGGACACGGGTGTTATCTGTAAACCTTTTATTAACAAGATGACATTCTGTAGGCTTATTGTTCAGTGACCATAAAAATATTAAAATACAATTTCCTTAAATTACGTACTTTAACTAATGAAGAAAAATGCATATTCATATGGCATTAAAGAAAATAAATGCTTTTCATAAATACAAACTGTCATATAGTTTATTTTTTTCTGTAATGTACCTATCTGAAACAAAGCTTCATTTAAGAGAAGTAGTTTTCACTGTTTCTCTAACAAAAAAATATTTACACACACTCTCGCACAGTGTATTTAATTAATATTGGCAATTAAACACTGCTTAAATGTAAATATAGATAGAGATATCCATATTACTAACCGAGAATGCTAAACCGGATGGACGCAGGGACATCCGGCCATGGGCCGTAGCCGCAAAAAGACGTACTGCGCAGGCGCCCCAAGAAATGAGGCACCGCAAGAGGCGGACAAGACCACAGAAAAAAGGAGTGAGCAGAGAAAAAAGGAGTCAAACGCAGGCGACGCACACAGCGCCGCACGAGCAAAACACCCCTCCACACACACACAAGCAACGGACGGGATACACACAAAGAGGACGATTCAACAAGCCCCTGGCACACAAAAAAAAAGAGCCCGCAAACCCGAACCACACACACACAAGCAACGGACGGGACACACAGAAAGAGGAGGATTTAATCCCATTGCACACGAAACTGGACGCACACAAAGAGGAGGATTCAACAAGCCAGAAGCACACAAAAAAAAAGAAGCCAAGAGCACCATACAAAGCCCATTGGACACGAAACGGGACAGACATCGGACATAGCACACGAAACGTACACAAAAACGACGATTCAGACCCACGACCACAGTAACATAAATAACAAATGACATACAAAGCCCCATTTCTAAATGAACCGTCCGTATTAAACATACGTCATCTCAACACGTTCACAATATGCAGCATAGGTAGATCTCATTACAATGAGGCACTATTAACCGTTCAACCGCAGAAAAGGCTCCATATTAACAGTGAGTGCGATACTCCTTATTACTTATCCATATTTCTCACGCTCAAGAACAAATAAGTCATGAATTCACGATCACAGGTACAAAACGATACCGCTCGGATAATGGGACCAAACACAATTCACACTATGCAGCATAGGTGGATCTCATTACAATAAGGCACTATTAACCGTTCAACCGCAGAAAAGGCTCTATATTAACAGTGAGTGCAATACTCCTTATTACTTATCCATATTTCTAGAAGAAAAAATGTCTCGGCTCCAAAAACGCAAAGCTCAACTAAAGCTTCTAACTAACGATGTACCTATAAGTAAAAACTTTATGAACTGCATTAGATCCTACAATAGTTCATTTGCTTTTGCATCTACCGGAGTAAATATCAGGCCACCAAAAGGCAATGGCCCATACTGCTTTCGCATATGTGCACAAATACCGCATCGCATTCGAACAGTGCACCCTGAAACAAATCAACAACGCAAATATGCACAAATCTACATCCTAGATCCACATGACGCAATCTATCAATCAAAGTGCTGCATCGCAACAGGTACGGATTCAAAACGAAACACCTCCCGTCTCAGACATACGTTAAAGGCAGCGAAGGATAGAACGGGATTCTCACACAGCACAGGCAAATGGATTACAGCTCCAAAACAACACGTCCCAAATACTACACATGCAACAACGCGCCTCTCAAACGGCACAAGCAAAACATACACCAGGAAAATTCATTCGGATTAATGAATGTCATTTGCAATCATTGTCATTCAGTTCACTTCCCTGAAGAAACAACTGGCAATACAAGTAATACATTTACACGTTGTTGTCAAAAGGGTCAAATTAGACTGCCTCCTTTACATTCATATCCTGAATATCTACAGAAGCTTCTAACTAACGATGTACCTGAAAGTGAAATCTTTATCAACTGCATTAGATCCTACAAATCGGTATCCACTATGAACATTAACAGTAGCACTGCACGTGACATCCGTCTTGCAAAAATGTTAATTATTGATGAATGAACAATTACATACAGTCACTTACTCAACACCATTCATAAACCTCTACAAACGTTTATGAATAATAATATTCCTTTTGGAGGAAAAGTACTTTTATTAGGAGGAGATTTTAGACAGTGCTTAGCTATTCTTACACAAGTGGAGGCAAGGAAAAACATACTATTTGTTGGTTTAAAGAGTGGTATAAACAACAAAAGGAAGTTGATCAAGTGACATAGCGTGTCAGAGAAACTCAGAAGCTCAAGTTCACAAAGTCACACAGTGCCCGAAATAAAGTTGTCACATATCAAAGTCACCATGAAAAGGCGAGTCGTAGCCCACCATCTGAGTGTCATATGAAAGCTTATTAGGGTACAGAGAAAAAAAAGGCACACAGTGGGAGAAAAAAGCACGAAATGTCAAGTTTAATCTCGAAATTTCCACTTTAATCACATAGTTTAATCACATTAAAGTAGAACATCATAAACTTCATCTTAACATCGTTTCATTTACTAGTTTCTCAAATCCCATTGTAACTAAAGTAGCACGTTAAATGCTTTGTTTTGTATTTGATCTTCTGTGTTTGTGAATCACTACGTGCTTCTGGGCTTTCTTTCTCTGACAGGACACAGAATCCATTACATTCGTAATATTACAGCTCTCTGAATAATTAAAATACTGAGATGTACATGGTTTCATATTCATGATGAAAGGAGTTAAAGCATGTTATTAAACATGGGAAAATGGTGGAGCAGTGATTGTTATGTCTAACGCAAGATGCTTGCTGCGCCATGCGCGATCTTCAATGAAATACTTTATTGTAGCAGTACTGTCTCTTTTAAACGTACTAACCCCCAATTCCTGTCCTTACTTTTCTTTCTCCAAATACCCAATCGCCAGACAATCGGCTCTGTAAAAGACGTTAAGCCATCTGTAAGCTTAGAACGCAGATTCTTCAAAACTTTAATGGAACATTGAAATATCTTCGTAGTACATGTTAAATTATTCTATCCATCTATCCTTCCAATGTCACCTCAGCACCAGCCAGAATACAGCGTGAGGCAGGAACAGTCCCTGAACTAGCTAGCGCTGCGGCACCGTGTCCTCACATGTTTTAATTATTAACAATATAGATTATTTAAATGAAGTTAAAGTTTTATATATAATAAACATATTTTTGCTGCATTTCATCTTAAAAATGATATTGTCATCATATGTAAATACGCGCTTTATAAAGTGGCTCAGGTTGTGCAATATTATAACTGTAGTGCAAGTTTACAGTGAGGTGATTGTACTTATAAGTACAAACAGTTCTACAAGGAGCACTTGATGGACTGATTGAGTGCGTTTTATAGTTCTTGAGATGAAACTGTTTCTGAACTGCGAGGTATGTACAGGAAAGGCTTTGAAGCGTTTGCGGTGTGAGAGCAGTTCAAATAGACAGCATGGCAGAGGCAGCATGTGCTTGATGCTGTATACCGATAATTCTCTTTCCGATCAGCTGCTGTACATCTGTGATTCCCCACTCAGATACAATGATATAAATAATCAGAGTGGTGCAGTGAGAGTAATATGGAAAAAGACGATCCGCTGTGGCAACCCCTAACGGGAGCAGCTGAAAGAAGAAGAAGAAGAAGGTGCAGTGAGAGTAGCAACGCTAAAGCAGCTATGGTATTTGGAATACTTTGGCTATTTCCTGGACCATTATATTGTTACAGATTAATCACAATCAGATGCCTTAAATTAATAAACAATCTGCAGTTAGTTTCAGTGTAGGTGATAAAGCCGCATCAGGGATGTGGATCTTAAAAAGAAAGGGTAACCACACAAGAACAATAGCATTGCTTTGACACTAGGTGCCGCCAGTTTGCAAAACCGAGCAGAGAACTTGCATATGCCAGGGTTGGAGCTACCGTGAAAATGTGTGTGGTTTTACGGCAAGTTAAGGTTTTATACATCGCGATTTGAGCGTGGAAACATTCGTACACAACATTTTTGTGTGTACGTACTGTTTATACATAAGGTCCCAGGTGATGTCATCCTGATCTGCATGCTGAGTCTCCTAAATACAGTTACATCTTGAAAGGATTTTCTTCCCACAGCGCACTTCATCTGACCATCTTCTCTAGTCAGGGATGTCACAGCTCCAGATTTCTGGGTTTAAATGTTGGCTTAGTTATTGATTTTATTGGCTTTGCAGATTCCCTCCATGCCTGTGTGAGTTTTTCTTTGGGGTTTCTTCTCCACATCCCATTATTGTTAGACTAATTAGACACTCCATATTGGCAGGGCATTGGTGAATATGAAGGTTTGCCCCTTTGTGTGTTCTGTGACAGAGTTCAGAGATCAGTTTCAAGTACTTTTTCCCATTCTGTGTTCCAGTAATGCGTTGGGGGCAACTGGAGACAAACCGGTAGATGTTTTCATATCATTCCAATGGTAAGGTCAATACCAAATTATGCACATTCCTTCTTGTCCAGCTGCTGTCATCAGGTGGGTGTGGCCATCCAGCTTCACATATTGCCCAGCAGGGTCAATTTTATTCCAATGTAAAACCTTTTTTTTTTTTTTTACTGTATACATATTTTTGGCAGGCTTCATCATTCATTCATTTGGATTCATTTGGTTAAAACACGCAAACAGATTTCCCACTTCAATGCTGTGAGCAGTAGAGGGGAGAGGCAGGATCCTTCTTTTCGGTCTCCACTGTTCAGGCGCTTTTAACCTGGCAAATGAGAGTATCAGATGTTGCTTAGCAACAGAACATGGCCTTGTCAGCCAAGATGAAATGTAGTTAATGGCGGGGGCCCCTATGTACTCCTGTGACCTCCATAAGTGCTGCGTTGTCTTTTTTTTTTTTTTTTTGTGCCTTTCATGCAGATTATCGAAATGACTGCTTAGTAAGTCTCATACAGTTTTTTTTTTTATGCAGAAGCACCTTCCCTTTCATTAATCGATCAGTCTGTCTCATATAGAGCACCGTTTATATTGTGCCACTTATACATTTCACATCAGTTGGTTTTATGTTATATAGCCCCTTTAAACTTTGCTCCATCACAAAGCACTTTGCAAGTGCATAGGCTCTGTCAATAAATGTTTTGTTGTAAATTTTTCCATTTACAGTGTGATGGGAGCCAGCGACATCACAATCCTCTATAGTCAACAGTGATTGACCCCTAGGAGGTCAACCAGAGCTCAGCCCTGCAGGGGACATGCCCTGAGAGAATCAGGAGAAGTAATCGCTCTGAGGTTTTATAATATTTTATATAATCCATTATATAATGCGTTAAGTAAGTCCTACAGAGAACTCGGCCACTAAGAAGTTCAGTCATTTTATTACACTGTATTTAACCATCCTTATGCTGAGCACTATTGCAGAATGTTTTAAATCATTTTTTTATGCGTTTTTTTTTTTTTTTTTTTTTTAATTTTTATATTGCACCTCTTTATGCTGAGCACAAAGAGTGTAGCATGGATCCAACCAGCAAAAATAGTTCACATCCAATGTCCAGAAACTGCCTGTGGAATTTCTCCTGGTGTTCTTCCCTTATTTGAATATGCCTGGTGCCTTATGCTGTCAGGATCGGCACTGACTTCCTGTGACCCTGAAATGGATTAATCAGGCTTGGGAATATTAATTTGAAAATCGCATACATATTTTTAACTAATAAAACAGAACATATGTAAGGAGATTTGTGGTCTCAAATGCGAAAAACATTTTTAACTGCTATTTGGGATGAGGGGGTGACTGTAGAGAATAAGTCTGTCAGGTGACAGCTGCGTCTTTCAGAGCACTGGCTCACTAACTAAGATCTATGATCTGGTTTTATGGTCCAGTGCCAGAATTGGGGGCAAAATTACTACAATTGGGTTCCTTCAGGGGCATCATCTTTCACTGTGAGGATGGAAGTGGAAGCTGAGTGCGAGGATGTGCAGCCCCTCCAGTCTTTTCCCTGTGCACTCTTAAACTGGTCCTTAGAAGGTACTCCCCTAAATTTTTGTGCTTGAGATTATTGTTTTGCACTCATGCTGGATTATATAACAAGATGCTTTGATTTGACTTTAGGATTACCCATCCATTTTCTTGTGTCCACTTATTCCATTACAGGATTATTTAATTTATGTACTTTGAAAGTCCTGTGCAGTTCAAGAACCAAGCCTAGATGGAACGCAAATCTGTCTTGGCACACACTCATGAACATCTGGCCAATTTATACTGTAGTCTGCAACACACACATCTTTGAGTTGTGAAAGAAAACCAGAGTATCGGGAGAAAAAAATGTTACAAACATGAGAAAGAAACAATGACTGGGTAGAAACGGAACCCTGGTTACTGGAACTGTAAGGAAGATGTACTGACTGCACCACCCAAACAAAATAGCAGTGTTAACGCTGCTGCCTTGAATTAAGGAGACCAGGGTTTGTGTCTCAGGTTCTCCCTGCATGGAATGTGTGAGGGTTTCCTCCCACTGTCCAAAGACATGCAGGTTAGCTGAACTGGCAACACTAAATTGGCCCTCAAGAGTATGTGTGTGTTTGCTTGCTTGCTTGCCCTGCAATAAACTGGCACCCTGCCCAGGGTTTATTCCATCCCTCTGTCTTATGTTTAGGTGGGATAGGCTCCAACATGACCCATGTCTGGATTGAGTGGCTCAGAAAATATGATCTGTGCTCGTCTTCCAGAACTAAAGATTTAACATAACTGCTCCAAGTCCATGGCTTGAATTACAGCCTGGACTTTGGCTGTGCGTAATTTATTTATTTTTATATAATTTTTTTTTTTCACTCTAAATGTACGAAGTGTGTGTGTGTGTGTATGTGCGCGCGCACTATGCTATGGCCTAGCACCCCAGCTGGTTTCCATCTGCTGCCTAATGCTGCTGGGAAACACACCTGCTCACTGCAGACGTAAACTGGATAAGAGGATTTGAAAATGTGGCTGGAGGAGAAAGGTTGGTTTTAGAATGTAGTAGGGAACAGGTATTTCATTAGTGCGGATATGAGTGTACTGAATATGAAGAAAAACAATGCATAAACGGTGGAGGAAAGCCACACATTTTTTCAAATAGGTTTGTGACTGTATTATCTTAGGATGAGTGAGATGAAACTTGCACATTTAGTTTCACACACAACCCCTGTCTAAATTTTAATGGTGTGCTGTATGTATGTTCCTCCCGTGGCTGGGGTTCATATCCTTGTTTTATGTCCATTTGTTAATTTATGTTACTTTTGCTAATTGTTTGCTTCATCCCCGATTCCTGTGTTATATTGGTTGCATTTTGTGGGTGGATGTCCAAATTGTGGGACCACCCGCCAATCACCACAAGGTACTTCTCTCAGCCCTACAAAAGTGGGGCTGTCTGTAGTTCTTGTGGTTCATTTGGAATGCAGTTGGGAGTTGGTAAGTGTTTATCGCTATTCTTTCTGTGCTTTATTTATTGGGATTTTTGTTTTTGTTCAGTTCTTCGCCTCTTTGGATTTTGTATTTGGAGTTTGTTCACCTTGTCTTTTTACGCACTTCCTTTTTGCCTTATGTGCTCCTCAGAGATTCTGGTTATTAGTGTTTTTGTGAAGAAAAAGTTTTATTTAATATAAAGATTCTATGTTTGCTCTTGTTATGAGCCAGGTTTGACTACTTGGAATTTTTGATATATTTTGGGACTTTGAAAACTTGAGAGTTCCCAAGTACATAACCTGTTCATTGCCAATCCACTACCTAGTACTCCACATAGGGAGTCACCATCTTTGGCATTAACAATGTTTGGGTGTCCCTGAGACACGTATGGTTTATACACCTTTTGGTTATATGCTTCTTACTAACCAACAGTGTCTGTCTTCCTGTTTTTCTTATTGAGGTGCCCCTCTCAGCCTTGATAACCCATCAGGTCTTAGCAAATGGCAGTCTTCCCTACACCAGGTGCCCTAATGTTTACTTTTATTACTTTAATCACCCTAGATATAAGACAAAGTCTAGATTATTTAAAAATAATGTAGTATATATTAAAATATAACAATACCAGTAGAAGAAAATATAAATAGATAGAAAAATCTAGATGTATATAGTCCTGGAAAGCTTACTGAAAATCAGCAATATCATAGTGAATGCTGTCCTGGTTGGATTTTTGATTCAGCAGTTGGCATGAGTTGCTCTGTGGCGTCCAGACAAATTGGTGTCTCTCCTTGTTTCTGATGTGTCTCAGTATCAGACCATTATTTATGTTAAAATCCCTTTTGGAGCTTTGGAACATAAGACATTACACACAGATGATGGTGTCATGGTGATGGATGTCTCTGCTCAAAAGCTTTAATCCTCGTACAAAACTCTCTGTCACGGGTTTTCTTTTACCATTAGACTGTACACTGTCTGAACGTTATAAACTAAAAGCACCAACAATTACTTGGATAACAAGACACATTTCTTGAAGTTATAAACTATTGTTAAATGATGACCAAATATAATTCATCTATCAGTAATCTTGGAGAAGGTGCTACACTGTTTTGCAGCATGTAGTAGCACTGCTAGTAAGTGCAGCTGTCAGTTTTGATACTGATATTGCTGCTGTGCTCTGGAATGATGTGTTGCGAATTCATGCCATGTGTTTGAGAGAGATGAGGGTGCAGTCTGGGTAAGTGAATGCACCATTCATTTTGCCTCACCTTTCCTGCATTTCTTTTATATCTGTTTTTTCTGGCAGTTGCAGCAGCATGCAATTGAGACACCTGCATCGGTGTTATGTAGGGATGGAGAATGAAGAGACCAGAACATAGGGTATTTCACTTTGTAGCATTGCAGATGCCTTTATGGTGCAGCTGAAGATTGTAAACCTTAACTTCCCTTGAAATGGTCCCATTTTTCAGCTACACTGCAAAGTGCAGTACTGCATGCATGGCTGATTTGGGAGCACAGATTAAGCATGTTGTACTGTTCAGGATGAGACTTGGAGGCAAATGACTGTAGTGATTTGTGGAAAAGGAGGTTTAGGGTGTTGATTCAAGTTTGCATCTATTTTTTTAGCCCTGACTAAACATCCATCTTTTGAAAAATGCTATTTCAGTGCAGTAACTTTTAAAATACATCAATAAAAGCTGATTTTCCACAAATGTTGTGTGTAAAGACTTGATATCAAAACAATTCATGTAAGGTTTTTTGTCATATTCAATAATGAATAACAAGTGAAATAATTAACACAATAATTAACAATTAGAAATGTTCAAAGCCAATGTTACATAAGTGTGCACAGGCCTTACAATGAGTAAATGTGTTCAGCTTTATCCAGTTACATTCCAAGTTATCTTCAGTGAGGTCAAATGACCTTTTTACGTCTGCTGAAGTGATTCTTATTAGTCGTAAATAGTCTTTTCCTGAAAGCTTCCTGGCTTTATAGTGCATAGTCCACAAAGAAAAAACAATAGATCTATGGGATCCTGTTAAAAAACGTGGAGGGGATCAGAAATGAGTTCTGAATTTGAAACCAATTGTGCATGCTATATATTTCACAAACATTGCACAGTTAAAATAATTCTGCATGGAATATTGGAAAAAGCTTTCTTCCAGAAACCAGTAGACCATTCTTGGAAATGCTTACTTGAGGTTATTTCTGCCTAAAGGGGCATTACCAGCTATGAGAGCCAAGGAAGTGGTTACTGTTTCCACAGACCAAAATGGCATAGCTGTTCATTTTGCACTGAATAAACTAAGCCAAATTTTCATTTTTTCCCCCCAATTATGTCACCTTTTTCTTAAGATACTGTTTCAATGAAGATCAAGTCTTCACAGGTTTAAATTAGTTTAATAAAAAAAAAAAAAAAAAAAAAAAAGAAACATTTCGTGGGGTATATTTTACATTTTCACATGAATGTACATAACATTTACATTTATTTGCTTGGCAGATGCTTTTATCCAAACTGACTTACAAAAGAGGAAAACATAATTGGGTAACATTAGGCTAGGGACTATTTTGTTCAGTAAGTGTAATAGGACAGGTAACACAAGTTGATTGCCCCAGTGACCAGATGCAATAACTAATATTTACAATCCCAGATTAACAATTGTTAAAGCAATTAAAGTTATGTAACAACAAATCAACCAACAATATGAAAGATCATAGGGCAAAGGTGTCAGCCGCCCCCCCCCCCCCCCAAAACAATCACTCCCCCCAATCAATCAGACAGATATTCACAGAACAGATGGGTCTTCAATTGTTTCTTAAATTCATTGAGGTAATCAACAGTTTGGATGGAGGTAGGCAGGTCGTTCCACCAACTAGGAACTACACAGGAAAAGAGTCTGGATTGAGACTTGATACCATACTGAGGTGGCATTGCCAGATGTTATTCACTGGGAGACCTGAGTGGATGAGATGGAGCATAGCCCCTCACCAGTGTGTCCATATACACTCTGATGCTGACCCATTGACTTCTCTGTAGGCAAGCATCAGGGATTTGAACTTAATGCTTAGTGCTGCTACAGGGAGCGAGTGTAGTGACCTGAAGTGAGCAGTGACATGTGACCATCTTGGGTGGTTAAATACAAGATGCACATGCAGGTACTCCTGCTAGAAGTGAGTTGCAGTAGTCCAGGTATGATAAAACCAGAGCCTGAACTGTAAGTTTTGCTACATACTTCATCAGATAAGGTCTGATCTTGCATAAAGCGTGAACTTGCATGAACAAGAAACAGTAGAAGAGTGGTCAGAAAAAGATTACTGCTCATCAATGACCGCACCAAGGTTGCATACCAACTTGGCAATTGGAGTGTGCCTTGTAAAGCTGAATTAAATAAATGTCAAAATTTCCTTTCAAAATGGTATTTTTCTGAATGTTGTCAGTTGCTAAATGTTTTATTTCAGGTAAAGTGCAGATGTGTATTCTGTTTATTTTAAATGGCAAAATCAACACAGCTGCAGTGCATACAGTTTAAACAGAAATTGCTAAGGTGTCTATGAAAGCCACAGCTTGTCTCTGCCATGTGTTAGTCCAGCTTGCCTACCAGATGTTGCTGACACTTGTAATGATCTGCATATTGTGTGTAACTGGCATTTAAAATCCAGTCCCTTAAGATTAGGGGCATGTGGCAATTCTGTCTGCAAAAACCACTCTATTTGTTTTATAACCTTTTTAAATGGAAAGTTTAGTGATGTATAGAACTTTAGTGTTATGGCAAGGGCTGAATGCTTTTTGTTGGACAGTGGTTTGCATAGCTACCACACAGATAGTGTGTGCACAGTTTGCATGCTCCCTCTGTTTTGTGGGTTTTTCTCTACATACTCCAGTTTTCCTCCCATATCTCCAAAGGACATGTACTGTATGTTGTATTAGCTGGCAACTCTAAACTTTCCCTGCAATGGACAGACTCCCAGACCAGGGCTGTTTCCTGCCTAGTGCCTGATGCTGCCTGAAAAGGCTTTCCCCTGTGACCTTTAAATGGATTAAGCAGGTTTCAGAATGTGAAGTTATGGATTGTAGTGAAAACAGGGTTTGTAATGAAGTTTGAATTTATTTATACATTTACTGGACCTGCAACATGTGGCATGTGCTTGGTGAGAAATGTGCTATGCTGAAATATGTGTTGACCCCTCCTATCTCACTGCCATAAAAAGTCCATCCTGAGGTATATTCACAGTAGGATGTGAACACCAAGCACTGCATCAGACAGGAGCTGTTTTAACAAGGTGAGCTGAAGAAAGACCCCTTTCGGCCAGCTTCCAGCAATGCATTTGACCTTACAAGTGTTAACCTCCTATGCAGCTGCAAATTCCTTCAGCCTGCTACATGGGGCAAAGAATGTGAGCCCCTCAAAAATGTTCAAAGAAAAAAAGAAAATCAAGCTCTGACATTTCTCAAGTTGTTAGCCAGCATTGCCACATTTGACTGATTGTTACTGTCAACTAACCAGTGCATGGTGGATGTTTCATCTGTACTTGGCAGAAGAATGTGAAGTATTCATTTCTATCCTTTAGTTGTTCCATTTAAGACAAACATATTTTGTGACCAAAGCTGTTTCGCTCCAGAATGGGTTCCTAGATACCTATTAAATTGTTGCCTAGAGGGGATGGTTTTCCCCAAAAATGTCATCTAAAACTGCAGAATTTCACTCTTACGTTGTGTTTATGGGAAGACCCAGTTTTCTCATGGTCAGGATTTTGTAGAGCTAGAGACTGTCCCTGGAGCAGTCTTCAAAAAAAGGGCATGAGTCTATCACAGTGCACATCCTGTTCACAAGGGTGCAATTTAGAGTCCCAAATCGCCATCTAAGAAAAGCAAAGTGCACAGAAGAAACGCCAGTCTTTGTATTTGAAAATACCAGTTCAAAGGTGTTTGAAAGACCACAGTGTATGCCTAAATTAATTTAATTCAAATGTTTTATTGTGTTTTGCTATCTTGTAGGTAATTTAAGGCTTGAAGAAAAACAAACGAAGGTTGCAGTGCTTCAGTGTTTTCAGGTCTAAGTTCCACCTTGAAATTTGAATATTCCATTTTCACAAATAAACAAACAAACCAGCTTTTTTTTTTTTTTTTTCCTGAACCTGATTTTCCTACAGGGTTAATGGGAGCCAAACAATCCTCAGATAGGATATCAGCAGTTCATTTCAGGATACTCCAGCGCACACATCTACGTTCTCCCATTGTAGGTTGATTTTAGAATCACCAGTTGACATAACCAGCATGTCGTTAGGATTTGAGAGAGAAATGTAAAGACTCCACATAGCCCAAGTTAAGAAGTAGTAGACTTTCATGAAATTTCCCTATTAAAAAGTTATATACTGTAAAACAAGAGTTGCTAGCTTGTTTGTCAGTGAATGGGAGCAAGCACAGTAGTGTATGTAGGAAAGAAGTGGAAGCATCATGCAATTCTCATGACTGTGTGCCAGTGGCATGGTGTATTAAGCATTCTGGGGTTGTGTGGACGGTGTCTTCCACAGATTTGTGGAGATACTCCCTTATAAGCATCTCTTATACTCTTTACAAAGTGTATGTATAAAACCATTAATATTTCTATAAATCTGTACAGCAAGACAAATTTCTTGTTAAATATACATTTTTAGTCTTAACACAGTGCACAAGGCAGAAAACGTACCCATCTGCATTCACACAAGACCATGTCAACGTTTGTTACCTTACATGTTTTGTAAAAAAAAAAAATTTAATTTTTACTAAACTTATTTTATTTTAAACCAAAGTTTCTTGTTCTGCAACTTTCTTTGCTCTTTGGTGATCCATTGGTCTGCTTTATTGAATAATGACTTGCTGGCATGAACTGGATGGCTAAATCACTAAAGTCCTGGCTCAACATTTTCATCCTATTAATGGTGTCCCAGTCCCAGAATCCAATAATAGGATGTCTGCACTTGCAAGAGACTGATGCTCCAGGTGCTGATATAACTGTTTTCTGTATATCTGGTGGTTTGTGTGCTTTGGTTGACCTGGCATTTTGTCAGCATGTAACCTCTGACTTCTGAAGCTAATGAAGTAGTTAACAGATTTAATTAGGCAGATAATTATGTAGTTAATCATCTTATTAATTGAGGAATTTGCTAAATTTTATAATTCATTCATTTTCTGAATCCACTTAATCCCATTTTGGGCTTAAGCTGGAGTCTATCCTGGTAATATGAGATTTAAGACTGCCACTAAGAGGGGTGTTGGTCTGAATAGTTGTACTTAATTAGTCTTGAACCTGCATCTACTGTTTACTCCAACCTTGCCTCAGGTGCCACTGGTGTAGGTTATAGCCCCTTCAAAACAGTGTGTGTGTGTGTGTATATATATATATATATATATATATATATATATATATATATATATATATATATATATATATATATATATATATAATATAATTTAATATATTTAATGTATATATTTAATATATTAGTATAAAAAAAGGTTTGAAAATAATTGTATAACTGGATCATTATCAGTGTTTTTGATGTATGGTGGAGTGTAAAACGTGTGGTATGTAACATATAGGTTGTTAAATATTTTGCATGGTTTTATTTGTAGAATTAGCATTTTACTCATAATGTTTAAAGGGTATGGAATATGGACAAACCAATTTTTTTTTTCTACCCCCAAAGCTGTAGGAATGCTGTTTTTATGACTGAACTTCTGGCCACCTGTGACTGAGGACTATGTTTTATTACTTAATGACTTGCATTTTCTTTTTTGGTTGGTTGTTTGAAGAATGCTGACAAGAAACCAAATTGCTACTTGGGTGGGGGGAGGTCATGGATGTGCCTAAGCTATTCTGTTAGTGAAATGCCCAGGACATTGCGTCTTTATCAGGAGTTGTATTGGGACAATAAATATAGAGGCTTGCAAAGGCATACTTTTTCTGCCAAAGTGCAGGGTTATTGTGCCACCTGCAGCTACAAATCTAGCATTCTCAGTTTGTATGGTCTTGGTTTGCAAAGCCAAATTATATTTCCTTGTAATGGCACTAGTTATAATAATGTTATTACCTATAATGTATAGTTTTTCCTGCCTATTCTTTGATTCTGTTCAATTGCCAGAGATTATATATAAGGAAAGGAAGGTGGTGGGGGGAGGGAGTAAGTACCTGACCACATTGTGGTAATTGTATGAGATTTAAGACATTTTATTAAGGTTGTGAACGTCTAAGGTAAATGACTAATCAAAAACTGCGACAAATGTTGGGCCATCAGCCTAGCTTTTCCAGTTTACTTATAAACCAAAAGTGAAAACTGCACTCTGACACAAATACAAACAAAAAATGTTGCCTTCTGGTGTTCTAGCAAATAAGTTGCTGCATATTAATGCTTCTTTACAGGATGCATTCTGGGCTAGAAAGAACTCCATCTCATTTGCTCTTTAGTCAATGAGTGATACCTCCTTCCAGGTAGCTGGGCCTTTATGGTCCTGGGATTTGAAGGGGTGCAGTCAGTTGCCCTCACTTGGTGTTTTCTCTGCACTGTGGAGGCAATAAAATTCAACCATTTAGCAGCAGTGCTGCCTTTTAGGCTGAGGTCATATTACATAGCTGCGAGGAGCTTGGATATGAACCCTCTGACAAAATCTATACTAATAAAAGGCAAAGCCCTCACTGACTGACTGACTCACTCATCACTAATTGTCCAACTTCCCGTGTAGGTGGAAGGCTGAAATTTGGCAGGCTCATTCCTTACAGCTTACTTACAAAAGTTAGGCAGGTTTCATTTCGAAATTCTACGCGTAACGGTCATAACTGGAACCTCTTTTTTGTCCATATACTGTAATAGACTGCAGCTCGATGGCCGTGGGAGGCGGAGTTGCGTATCGCATCATCACGCCTCCCACGTAATCACGTGAACTGACTGTGAATGCAGTACGTAGAAAACAAGGAAGAGCCCCAAAGAGCGTTGAAGAAAACATTCATTACACAATTGAGAAGGCAGCGAAACAATAAGAAGCGAGCGAGTGACGCATACAAGCATATTCATAAGTGCAGCTACTGCAGAAACAAAGCACGGTGTAAACCGTAAGTTTAAATTAAGTTTATAGAAATACTCCCGCTGCCGTTTGCAATACCATATTCACGACATAAACGGAGTTAAAATTGCTTAAAACTTTTAAGTGCCGGGTCTTAGCTAACATTAAATAAAGC